>NC_091294.1:1456755-1521755 GCF_038502225.1 Cherax quadricarinatus | reverse complement strand
AGTTTCGTATTAAAGACTTCTACACTTGTTCCATTAATAGTTCTGGTACCTGCTGGTACCATCTTAAATAGTTCTGGTACCTGCTGGTACCATCTTAAATAGTTCTGGTACCTGCTGGTACCATCTTAAATAGTTCTGGTACCTGCTGGTACCATCTTAAATAGTTCTGGTACCTGCTGGTACCATCTTAAATAGTTCTGGTACCTGCTGGTACCATCTTAAATAGTTCTGGTACCTGCTGGTACCATCTTAAATAGTTCTGGTACCTGCTTGTATCAAGTCTTGACCCCAGAGGATGAGTTCTTCAATGTTAGTGAGAGGTTAAGGAATTGCATCCTGTATCTTGAATCGAACTCAATCGTCTCCCATCCCTAGGCGCTATATGGCTCCTATGGGTTTAGCTCTTCCCGCTAAAATATAATTGGAGCACTGATGTTGACACCGTTTTTTCTTAACGTGCCAATTCTGTTGACTGTGTTTGTTTTATACTTTCTTCCATATCTTCCTCTCTGGTACGTTTTTAGTGTTGTATGAAGTTTTGGGAGCTGGTCATGAAGTAACTTCCATGTGTATATTATGTTGTATGTCACTCTTTCTCGCGCTACAGTACATTCCAAGTACTGTGAGGGTTGCCAGTGTTATAAATGTTTTATTGACTTTATGTGGGCAGTAAATGGTCGCTGTTAGTGCTGTATTTTTATTGCATTTTTTGATGATTATGAAGTTCCATGTGTCTGTATCCCAGGCCCAGACTCGTGCAACTCCATATTCATCAAAAACTGAAGAAGAAAAAGTCATGTATTCAGTACTTTGTGGAACCTGAGTCTGGACTCAGGAGTTATCCCACGATCATTAATCAGTATGGAGACATCGCAGCCTCACTCCACTAAGGTTGGTAGCAACGCTGTTGACAAAAAAAAAAAAAAACAGTAAACCAATCGAGCCAAGATCTCACTTTATCACAATCTTACAAAAAGTTTTAAGAAAGCAAAACTGCAAAACACATTATATAACAGTTAGGCAACCCAGGGTAGCCTGACTTATGGTCTTGGACCACTGGAAGACCAACTGTCTGGTTTGTTTGCAATCGTGTCATTACGATTTCTTAAGTCAACTGTAGATGTACACACAGACTTTGCAGGTCTTCGGTAAGTGTAATCATTGTGTAACAGTATTAATATTGCGTACAAAAGGAATAATTGAAAAATTGGTCAAATTAGTTTTGAATTTTTCTAACGTATCGGACGCAAAAAAGTAATTTTATACACAGTAACATTAGAGGCTGCCACAGAGAAAAGTTCTGGTCCTCAAGGCACAGTACTCGCCCCAGTTTTGTTTCTTATTCTCATATCCAACATAGACAAGAGACATAAATCATAATACCGTATCATTTACAGACGATATTTTAAATTATATTAGAGTAGCATCCATTGAGGATATAACGGATCTCTAGTCTGATATGAAGAGAGTTTCTAGCGGGACAGAGAAGACGATATGATACACAAATAACCCGTACGTAGGAGGAAGAAAGTTATAACGACGTTTCGGTCCGACTTGGACCATTAAAGAAAATTGAAATCTGGAAACTGGAATGGAGTATAAAAGAAACTGAAAACACCTGATAGAGCAGAAGAGGAATATGAGGGATCGATGAGTGATAATGTTAGATCTTACTTTCAAGACTTACAACGGTGTTGCTACTACAAATGCAAATAAACTGAGAGGTTAGATAATTAGATCATTCAAAACAAGAGATGCCAAACCAATGATGATTCTCTTCAAGTCACTTGTGTAGTAAAAATTGCTGCACACTACCGGCTCCTTTTAAACCAGATGAAATAGCAGAACTGGATAATGTACAGAAAACTTTCCCTGTCTACAAAACTTCAATCATGTTTCTAGAGTTCCTAGTGGAAAACTTTGTTAATATGTGCTTACGATTTTACCGTGTCTTCTATCAAAGCGACTTTCATTCTCACTTTTTTGGTATCGTCCGCATGGGATGACACAAAGCTGTGGCCAGGGTTTTTATCTCCCTGATGTGAGAGAAACAGTAAAGGTGCTCTGAAGTACTGAACTTTTTACTTTGCTAAGGCTAGATTTGATTTGGTTACTACTTCTCTTTGTAGTCTATCTGTAAGATAAGTGAATATTAAAATGGTATAAAATACCAACAGGTTGTTAGGTAAGACACATACGCAAAATTTCTTCTACTTCTACCAACTTTAATGTACTCGACTGAAGAAGTCTACTGTGTAGGCGAAACGTTTCGAAATAAAGATAACTAACTGCTACTCACGTCTCTTACCTAACACACTATTTGCAAGATATTTTAATATTTTCGTACGTTTTGTGTTATACCTATTGACCTTATTTACAGGTTATCATTCCATGATCGCAGTTGTCAAAGACCTTTGTCTCTGTACACCACATATGTGCTTTGATTTTCTTCGTAAACCTCTGTAATTTTGTCATAATGATCTAGTGGTTGTGCTACGCTTGATCTTCCTACTCTAAATTCATGTTGACTTGGGTAGCATCAGTCACAGGTGTCCATAAACTCTGAGCTGCCTTAGAGTGAACTGTTTAGCATCAACTAGTTTAATACCTTTAGATTAGGTAAGATTTGTCAGGAAACAGGACAAGTGTTTCCTGACGGGGGTGTTAGTCGTATAATGACCCGTCGATGGAGCTTTTGGTCATCGGAGTTGCAGAACGCTGCTTTTATTTTGTTGATAATTACCTTATAATATTGAGTTATGATTCCGAAATATTCGTGTGGTACATGAGTGGATGTGCGTGGGAATGAGTTAGACCTGCCCAGTATGGGCCAGTAGACCTGCTGCAGTGCTCCATTCTTCAATACTGAGCTGTAGAATGAGCAGCAGCAGCAGCAAGCAGCAGCAGCAGTATCAGCACCACCACCACCACCAGTACCAGCAGCAGCAGCACCAGTAGTACTAGTAGTACCACCAGTAGCACTAGTAGCAGCAGCAACAGCAGCACCAGTAGCACTAGTAGCAGCACCAGTAGCACTAGTAGCAGCATCAGCAGCAGCAGCACCAGCAGCACCAGTAGCACTAGTAGCAGCACCAGTAGCACTAGTAGCAGCAGCAGCAGCAGCACCAGCAGCACCAGTAGCACTAGTAGCAGCACCAGTAGCACTAGCAGCACCAGCAGCACCAGTAACGCTAGTAGCAGCAGCAGCACCAGTAGCACTAGTAGCAGCACCAGTAGCACTAGCAGCAGCACCAGCAGCACCAGTAGTTCTAGTAGCAGCACCAGTAGCACTAGCAGCACCAGCAGCACCAGTAACACTAGTAGCAGCAGCAGCACCAGTAGTACTAGTAGCAGCACCAGTAGCACTAGTAGCAGCAGCAGCAGCAGCAGCAGCACCAGCAGCAGCACCAGTAGCACTAGTAGCAGCACCAGTAGCACTAGCAGCACCAGCAGCACCAGTAACACTAGTAGCAGCAGCAGCACCATTAGCACTAGTAGCAGCAGCAGCACCATTAGCACTAGTAGCAGCAGCAGCACCAGCAGCACCAGTAGCACTAGTAGCAGCACCAGCAGCACCAGTACCAGCAGCAGCACCAGTAGCACTAGTAGCACTAGTAGCAGCACCAGCAGCAGCAGCACCAGCAGCACCAGTAACACTAGTAGCAGCAGCAGCACCATTAGCACTAGTAGCAGCAGCAGCACCAGCAGCACCAGTAGCACTAGTAGCAGCACCAGTACCAGCAGCAGCACCAGTAGCACTAGTAGCAGCACCACCAGCAGCAGCACCAGTAGCACTAGTAGCAGCACCAGCAGCAGCACCAGCAGCAGCACCAGCAGCAGCACTAGTAGCAGCAACAGCAGCACCAGCAGCAGCATCAGCAGCACCAGTAGCCCTAGTAGCAGCACCAGTAGCACTAGTAGCAGCAGCAGCAGCACCAGCAGCAGCACCAGCAACACCAGTAACACTAGTAGCAGCACCAGTAGCACTAGTAGCAGCAGCACCAGCAGCACCAGTAACACTAGTAGCAGCAGCAGCAGCACCAGTAACACTAGTAGCAGCATCAGCACTATCAGCAGCACCAGCAGTAGCACCAGCAGTAGTAGTAGTAATAATAGTAGTAATAGTAGTAGTAGTTGTAGTAGTAGTTGGAGGGGTGGTGTAGTAGTAGCAGTAGTAGTAGTAGTAGTAGTAGTAGTAGCAGTAGTAGTAGTAGTGGGTGTACATTACAGAAGACAAAGCTCAGGTTGGTTGTGTCAGTGTCTGGTCTACAGAGTGTAGTTGTGTCAGTGTCTGGTCTACAGAGTGTAGCTGTGTCAGTGTCTGGTCTAAAGAGTGTAGTTGTGTCAGTGTCTGGTCTAAAGAGTGTAGTTGTGGTAGTGTCTTGTCTACAGAGTGTAGTTGTGTCAGTGTCTGGTCTACAGAGTGTAGTTGTGTCAGTGTCTGGTCTACAGAGTGTAGTTGTGTCAGTGTCTGGTCTACAGAGTGTAGTTGTGGTTGTGCCAGTGTCTGGTCTACAGAGTGTAATTGTGTCAGTGTCTGGTCTACAGAGCGTAGTTGTGGTTGTGTCAGTGTGTCTGGTCTACAGAGTGTAGTTGTGATTGTGTCAGTGTCTGGTCTACAGAGTGTAGTTGTGTCAGTGTCTGGTCTACAGAGTGTAGTTGTGTCAGTGTCTGGTCTACAGAGTGTAGTTGTGTCAGTGTCTGGTCTACAGAGCGTAGTTGTGTCAGTGTCTGGTCTACAGAGCGTAGTTGTGGTTGTGTCAGTGTGTCTGGTCTACAGAGTATAGTTGTGATTGTGTCAGTGTCTGGTCTACAGAGTGTAGTTGTGTCAGTGTCTGGTCTACAGAGTGTAGTTGTGTCAGTGTCTGGTCTACAGAGTGTAGTTGTGTCAGTGTCTGGTCTACAGAGTGTAGTTGTGATTGTGTCAGTGTCTGGTCTACAGAGTGTAGTTGTGGTTGTGTCAGTGTGTCTGGTCTACAGAGTGTAGTTGTGATTGTGTCAGTGTCTGGTCTACAGAGTGTAGGTGTCAGTGTCTGGTCTACAGAGTGTAGTTGTGGTTGTGTCAGTGTGTCTGGTCTACAGAGTGTAGTTGTGGTTGTGTCAGTGTCTGGTCTACAGAGTGTAGGTGTCAGTGTCTGGTCTACAGAGTGTAGTTGTGGTTGTGTCAGTGTGTCTGGTCTACAGAGTGTAGTTGTGATTGTGTCAGTGTCTGGTCTACAGAGTGTAGGTGTCAGTGTCTGGTCTACAGAGTGTAGTTGTGATTGTGTCAGTGTCTGGTCTACAGAGTGTAGTGTGATTGTGTCAGTGTCTGGTCTACAGAGTGTAGTTGTGTCAGTGTCTGGTCTACAGAGTGTAGTGTGATTGTGTCAGTGTCTGGTCTACAGAGTGGAGTTGTGTCAGTGTCTGGTCTACAGAGTGGAGTTGTGTCAGTGTCTGGTCTACAGAGTGTAGTTGTTTCAGTGTCTGGTCTACAGAGTGTAGTTGTGTCAGTGTCTGGTCTACAGAGTGTAGTTGTGTCAGTGTCTGGTCTACAGAGTGTAGTTGTGTCAGTGTCTGGTCTACAGAGTGTAGTTGTGTCAGTGTCTGGTCTACAGAGTGTAGTTGTGGTAGTGTCTGGTCTACAGAGTGTAGTTGTGGTAGTGTCTGGTCTACAGAGTGGAGTTGTGTCAGTGTCTGGTCTACAGAGTGGAGTTGTGTCAGTGTCTGGTCTACAGAGTGGAGTTGTGTCAGTGTCTGGTCTACAGAGTGTAGTTGTTTCAGTGTCTGGTCTACAGAGTGGAGTTGTGTCAGTGTCTGGTCTACAGAGTGTAGTTGTGTCAGTGTCTGGTCTACAGAGTGTAGTTGTGTCAGTGTCTGGTCTACAGAGTGTAGTTGTGGTAGTGTCTGGTCTACAGAGTATAGTTGTGATTGTGTCAGTGTCTGGTCTACAGAGTGTAATTATGTCAGTGTCTGGTCTACAGAGTGTAGTTGTGTCAGTGTCTGGTCTACAGAGTGTAGTTGTGTCAGTGTCTGGTCTACAGAGTGTAGTTGTGTCAGTGTCTGGTCTACAGAGTGTAGTTGTGTCAGTGTCTGGTCTACAGAGTGTAGTTGTGTCAGTGTCTGGTCTACAAAGTGTAGTTGTGGTTGTGCCAGTGTCTGGTCTACAGAGTGTAGTTGTGGTAGTGTCTGGTCTACAGAGTGTAGTTGTGGTAGTGTCTGGTCTACAGAGTGTAGTTGTGGTAGTGTCTGGTCTACAGAGTGTAGTTGTGGTAGTGTCTGGTCTACAGAGTGTAGTTGTGGTAGTGTCTGGTCTACAGAGTGTAGTTGTGTCAGTGTCTGGTCTACAGAGTGTAGTTGTGGTAGTGTCTGGTCTACAGAGTGTAGTTGTGGTAGTGTCTGGTCTACAGAGTGTACTTGTGTCAGTGTCTGGTCTACAGAGTGTAGTTGTGACAGTGTCTGGTCTACAGAGTGTAGTTGTGGTAGTGTCTGGTCTACAGAGTGTAGTTGTGTCAGTGTCTGGTCTACAGAGTGTAGTTGTGTCAGTGTCTGGTCTACAGAGTGTAGTTGTGATAGTGTCTGGTCTACAGAGTGTAGTTGTGTCAGTGTCTGGTCTACAGAGTGTAGTTGTGGTAGTGTCTGGTATACAGAGTGTAGTTGTGGTAGTGTCTGGTCTATAGAGTGTAGTTGTGGTAGTGTCTGGTCTACAGAGTGTAGTTGTGGTAGTGTCTGGTCTACAGAGTGTAGTTGTGGTAGTGTCTGGTCTACAGAATGTAGTTGTGGCAGTGTCTGGTCTACAGAGTGTAGTTGTGGTAGTGTCTGGTCTACAGAGTGTAGTTGTGGTAGTGTCTGGTCTACAGAGTGTAGTTGTGTCAGTGTCTGGTCTACAGAGTGTAGTTGTGTCAGTGTCTGGTCTACAGAGTGTAGTTGTGTCAGTGTCTGGTCTACAGAGTGTAGTTGTGGTAGTGTCTGGTCTACAGAGTGTAGTTGTGTCAGTGTCTGGTCTACAGAGTGTAGTTGTGTCAGTGTCTGGTCTACAGAGTGTAGTTGTGGTAGTGTCTGGTCTACAGAGTGTAGTTGTGGTAGTGTCTTGTCTACAGAGTGTAGTTGTGGTAGTGTCTGGTCTACAGAGTGTAGTTGTGGTAGTGTCTTGTCTACAGAGTGTAGTTGTGGTAGTGTCTGGTCTACAGAGTGTAGTTGTGTCAGTGTCTGGTCTACAGAGTGTAGTTGTGGTAGTGTCTGGTCTACAGAGTGTAGTTGTGTCAGTGTCTGGTCTACAGAGTGTAGTTGTGGTAGTGTCTGGTCTACAGAGTGTAGTTGTGTCAGTGTCTGGTCTACAGAGTGTAGTTGTGGTAGTGTCTGGTCTACAGAGTGTAGTTGTGTCAGTGTCTGGTCTACAGAGTGTAGTTGTGGTAGTGTCTGGTCTACAGAGTGTAGTTGTGGTAGTGTCTGGTCTACAGAGTGTAGTTGTGTCAGTGTCTGGTCTACAGAGTGTAGTTGTGTCAGTGTCTGGTCTACAGAGTGTAGTTGTGTCAGTGTCTGGTCTACAGAGTGTAGTTGTGGTAGTGTCTGGTCTACAGAGTGTAGTTGTGGTAGTGTCTGGTCTACAGAGTGTAGTTGTGGTAGTGTCTGGTCTACAGAGTGTAGTTGTGTCAGTGTCTGGTCTACAGAGTGTAGTTGTGTCAGTGTCTGGTCTACAGAGTGTAGTTGTGGTAGTGTCTGGTCTACAGAGTGTAGTTGTGGTAGTGTCTGGTCTACAGAGTGTAGTTGTGGTAGTGTCTGGTCTACAGAGTGTAGTTGTGGTAGTGTCTGGTCTACAGAGTGTAGTTGTGGTAGTGTCTGGTCTACAGAGTGTAGTTGTGGTAGTGTCTGGTCTACAGAGTGTAGTTGTGGTAGTGTCTGGTCTACAGAGTGTAGTTGTGGTAGTGTCTGGTCTACAGAGTGTAGTTGTGGTAGTGTCTGGTCTACAGAGTGTAGTTGTGGTAGTGTTACTCTCCATCTTGTATTGGGAGTCCGGATGTGTAAACATATTTGTTATGTGTGTTTTCCACTTCCTTATCTGAGAGTGTGGTTGTTGATGCCTAACATGGCGCTAACTCTCCAGCCCACACCCTTGTACGTCCCTGTACACCCGTGCACGTCCGTGCACACCCCTGTATGTCCGTGCATACCCGTGTACGCCCGTGCACGCCCGTGCACGCCCGTGCACGCCCGTTAGTGGAGGGAGGGTCCACTGCGATGGTGCTACGAGAAAATATTTGTTAGGTAGCCCTGACGGGGTAATTTTAACTAATAATTTTCAAAGGTCACCGCCCCCGCGGCCCGGTCATAGACCATACCTAGTTGATGGCTTGATCAACCAGGCTGTTGGTGTTAGCCGTACACAGTTCAGCTTAAGAAACTTATCAAGTTCCCTTTTAAATATAGTTAGAGGTCCGTAGGCAACTCACCTCATGCAAAAAGGCTACATTTAAAATAAATTGTTTACTTACAAGATTGTCTCTCAGCGTCTTTGTTAAACAGATGTTTTCCACTAGCAGTGTTTTGCCCGTCTGACAACCCACCTTTTGAGACCGGTCTTCTCTAGAATTTTCCTGATGCAAATTATGATGCATCTTTCTCGCCTGTATTTCAAGGAGTACAGTTGCTGTGCCTCTGAATATACTCGTGCAGTGAAGGTGCTCTCTACGTTGTCCACACCTGCAATTTCGCCTGACTAAAAAGGGACACTTCAAGAACAACAATATTCCTGCCTAGAGAAAACAAGTAACATAAAAATTATCACCATTGACTTGACATCTCTTGTTTTAAAGCTTCTAGTTATTCACTCTACTGTCATATCTCTTGTTTTAAAGCTTCTAGTTATTCACTCTACTATCATTTTTCTTGAAGTTGTGATAATGACACTATTGTGATCTTGTAAACTAACATCTGACATTATTATACGCGAGTCTCGTGTTAGTGAGAGTGTTGTGAGGACAGTGTTGTAGGTGCTGTGAGGACTGTTGTACGTGTTGTGAGGACAGTGTTGTAGGTGTTGTGAGGACTGTTGTACGTGTTGTGAGGACAGTGTTGTAGGTGTTGTGAGGACAGTGTTGTAGGAGAAGTGAGGACAGTGTTGTAGGTGTTGGGAGGACTGTTGTACGTGTTGTGAGGACAGTGTTGTAGGTGTTGTGAGGACAGTGTTGTAGGAGAAGTGAGGACAGTGTTGTAGGTGTTGGGAGGACAGTGTTGTAGGTGTTGTGAGGATAGTGTTGTAGGTGTTGGGAGGACAGTCTTGTAGGTGATGTGAGGACTGTTGTACGTGTTGTGAGGACAGTGTTGTAGGTGTTGTGAGGACAGTGTTGTAGGAGAAGTGAGGACAGTGTTGTAGGTGTTGGGAGGACAGTGTTGTAGGTGTTGTGAGGACTGTTGTAGGTGTTGAGGACAGTGTAGTAGGAGAAGTGAGGAAAGTGTTGTAGGTGTTGTGAGGACAGTGTTGTAGGAGAAGTGAGGACAGTGTTGTAGGTGTTGTGAGGACAATGTTGTAGGTGTTGTGAGGACAGTGTTTACCTGGAGAGAGTTCAGGGGGTCAGCGCCCCCGCGGTAGGAGTTGTAGGTGTTGTGAGGACAGTGTTGTAGGTGTTGTAAGGACAGTGTTGTGGGTGTTGTGAGGACATTATTGTAGGTGCTGTGAGGGCAATGTTGTAAGTGTTGTGAGGATAGTGTTGTAGGTGTTGTGAGGACAGTGTTGTAGGTGTTGTGAGGACTGTTGTAGGTGTTGTGAGGACAGTGTTGTAGGTGTTGTAAGGACAGTGTTGTAGGTGTTGTGAGGAGAGTGTTGTAGGTGTTGTAAGGACAGTATTGTAGGTGTTGTAAGGACAGTGTTGTAGGTGTTGTGAGGACAGTGTTGTAGGTGTTGTGAGGACAGTGTTGTGGGTGTTGTGAGGACAGTGTTGTGGGTGTTGTGAGGACAGTGTTGTAGGTGTTGTGAGGACAGTGTTGTGGGTGTTGTGAGGACAGTGTTGTGGGTGTTGTGAGGACAGTGTTGTGGGTGTTGTGAGGACAGTGTTGTAGGTGTTGTGATGACAGTGTTGTAGGCGTTGTGAGGACAGTGTTGTAGGTATTGTGATTACAGTGTTGTAGGTGCTGTGAGGACTGTTGTAGGTGTTGTTTGGACAGTGATGTAGGTGTTGTGAGGACAGTGTTGTAGAAGTGAGGACAGTGTTGTAGGTCTTGTGAGGATAATGTTGTAGGTGTTGTGAGGACAGTGTTTACCTGGAGTTTACCTGGAGAGAGTTCCGGGGGTCAACGCCCCCGCGGTAGGTGTTGTGAGGACAGTGTTGTAGGTGTTGTAAGGACAGTGTTGTGGATGTTGTGAGGACAGTATTGTAGGTGTTGTGAGGGCAATGTTGTAAGTGTTGTGAGGATAGTGTTGAAGGTGTTGTGAGGACAGTGTTGTAGGTGTTGTGAGGACAACGTTGTAGGTGTTGTGAGGACAGTGTTGTAGGCGTTGTAAAGACAATGTTGTAGGTGTTGTGAGGAGAGTGTTGTAAGGACAGTGTTGTAGGTGTTGTGAGGACAGTGTTGTAGGTGTTGTGAGAACAGTGTTGTAGGTGTTGTGAGGACTGTTGTACGTGTTGTGAGGACAGTGTTGTAGGTGTTGTGAGGACAGTGTTGTAGGAGAAATGAGGACAGTGTTGTAGGTGTTGTGAGGACAATGTTGTAGGTGTTGTAAGGACAGTGTTGTAGGTGTTGTGAGGACAGTGTTGTAGGTGTTGTGAGGACAGCGTTGTAGGTGTTGTGAGGACAGTGTTGTAGGTGTTGTGAGGACAGTGTTGAAGGTGTGAGGACAGTGTTGTAGGTGTTGTGAGGACAGTGTTGTAGGTGTTGTGAGGACAGTGTTGTAAGTGTTGTGAGGACAGTGTTGTAGGTGTTGTGAAGACAGTGTTGTAGGTGTTGCAAGGACAGTGTTGTAGGTGTTGTGAGGACAGTGTTGTAAGGACATTGTTGTAGGTGTTGTGAGGACAGTGTTGTAGGTGTTTTGAGGACAGTGTTGTAGGTGTTGTGAGGACTGTTGTAGGTGTTGTGAGGAGAGTGTTGTAGGTGTCGTGAGGACAGTATTGTAGGTGTTGTAAGGACAGTGTTGTAGGTGTTGTGAGGAGAGTGTTGTAGGTGTTGTGAGGACAGTGTTGTAGATGTTGTGAGGACTGTTGTAGGTGTGAGGACAGTGTTGTAGGTGTTGTAAGGACAGTGTTGTAGGTGTTGTGAGGAGAGTGTTGTAGGTGTTGTAAGGACAGTATTGTAGGTGTTGTGAGGACAGTGTTGTAGGTGTTGTGAGGACAGTGTTGTAGGTGTTGTGAGGACAGGGTTGTAGGTGTTGTGAGGACAGTGTTGTAAGTGTTGTGAGGACAGTGTTGCAGGTGTTGTGAGGACAATGTTGTAGGTGTTTTGAGGACAGTGTTGTAGGTGTTGTGAGGAAAGTGTTGTAGGTGTTGTAAGGACAGTGTTGTAGGTGTTGTGAGGACAGTGTTGTAGGTGTTGTAAGGACAGTGTTGTAGGTGTGAGGACAGTGTTGTAGGTGTTGTGAGGACAGTGTTATAGGTGTTGTGAGGACAGTGTTGTAGGTGTGAGGACAGTGTTGTAGGTGTCGTGAGGACAGTGTTGTGGGTGTTGTGAGGACAGTATCGTAGATGTTGTGAGGACAGTGTTGTAGGTGTTGTGAGGACAGTGTTGCAGGTGTTGTGAGGACAGTGTTGTAGGTGTTGCAATTACAGTGTTGTAGGTGTTGTGATTACAGTGTTGTAAGGACAGTGTTGTAGGTGTTTTGAGGACATTGTTGTAGGTGTTGTGAGGGCTGTTGTAGGTGTTGTGAGGACAGTGTTGTAGGTGTTGTGAGGAGAGTGTTGTAGGTGTTGTGAGGACTGTTGTAGGTGTTGTAAGGACAGTGTTGTAGGTGTTGTGAGGACAGTGTTGTAGGTGTTGTGAGGAGAGTGTTGTAGGTGTTGTGAGGACAGTGTTGTAGGTGTTGTGAGGACATTGTTGTAAGTGTTGTGAGGACAGTGTTGTAGGTGTTGTGAGGACAGTGATGTAGGTGTTGTGAGGACAGTGTTGTAGGTGTTGTAAGTACAGTGTCGTAGGTGTTGTGAGGACAGTGTTGTAAGTGTTGTGAGGACAGTGTTGTAGGTGTTGTGAGGACAGTGATGTAGGTGTTGTGAGGACAGTGTTGTAAGGACAGTGTTGTAGGTGTTGTGAGGACAGTGTTGTAGGTGTTGTGAGGACAGTGTTGTAGGTATTGTGAGGACAGTGTTGTGGGTATTGTGAGGACAGTGTTGTGGGTGTTGTGAGGACAGTGTTGTAGGTGTTGTGAGGACAGTGTTGTGGGTGTTGTGAGGACAGTGTTGTGGGTGTTGTTATTACAGTGTTGTGGGTGTTGTGAGGACAGCGTTGTAGGTGTTGTGATGACAGTGTTGTAGGTGTTGTGAGGACAGTGTTGTAGGTATTTTGATTAGTGTTGTAGGTGCTGTGAGGACTGTTGTAGGTGTTGTGAGGACAGTGTTGTAGGTGTTGTGAGGACAGTGTTGAAGTGAGGACAGTGTTGTAGGTGTTGTGAGGATAATGTTGTAGGTGTTGTGAGGACAGTGTTTACCTGTAGTTTACCTGGAGAGAGTTCCGGGGGTCAACGCCCCCGCGGTAGGTGTTGTAGATGTTGTGAGGACAGTGTTGTAGGTGTTGTAAGGACAGTGTTGTGGATGTTGTGAGGACAGTATTGTAGGTGTTGTGAGGGCAATGTTGTAGGTGTTGTGAGGATAGTGTTGAAGGTGTTGTGAGGACAGTGTTGTAGGTGTTGTGAGGACAGTGTTTTAGGTGTTGTGAGGACAGTGTTGTAGGTGTTGTAAAGACAATGTTGTAGGTGTTGTGAGGAGAGTGTTGTAGGTGTTGTAAGGACAGTGTTGTAGGTGTTGTGAGGACAGTGTTGTAGGTGTTGTGAAGACAGTGTTGTAGGTGCTGTGAGGACTGTTGTACGTGTTGTGAGGACAGTGTTGTATGTGTTGTGAGGACAGTGTTGTAGGAGAAGTGAGGACAGTGTTGTAGGTGTTGTGAGGACAATGTTGTAGGTGTTGTAAGGACAGTGTTGTAGGTGTTGTGAGGACAGTGTTGTAGGTGTTGTGAGGACAGTGTTGTATGTGTTGTGAGGACAGTGTTGTAGGTGTTGTGAGGACAGTGTTGTAGGTGTTGTGAGGACAGTGTTGTAGATGTTGTGAGGACAGTGTTGTAGGTGTTATGAAGAGTGTTGTAGGTGTTGTGAGGACAGTGTTTTAGGTGTTGTGAGGACAGTGTTGTAAGTGTTGTGAGGACAGTGTTGTAGGTGTTGTGAAGACAGTGTTGTAGGTGTTGTAAGGACAGTGTTGTAGGTGTTGTGAGGACAGTGTTGTAAGGACAGTGTTGTAGATGTTGTGAGGACAGTGTTGTAGGTGTTGTGAGGACAGTGTTGTAGGTGTTGTGAGGACTGTTGTAAATGTTGTGAGGAGTGTTGTAGGTGTTGTGAGGACAGTGTTGTAGGTGTTGTAAGGACAGTGTTGTAGGTGTTATGAGGACAGTGTTGTAGGTGTTGTGAGGAGAGTGTTGTAGGTGTTGTGAGGACTATTGTAGGTGTTGTGAGGACAGTGTTGTAAGTGTTGTGAGGACATTGTTGTAGGTGTTGTGAGGACAGTGATGTAGGTGTTGTGAGGACAGTGTTGTAAGTGTTGTGAGGACATTGTTGTAGGTGTTGTGAGGACAGTGATATAGGTGTTGTGAGGACAGTGTTGTAGGTGTAAGGACAGTGTTGTAGGTGTTGTGAGGACAGTGATGTAGGTGTTGTGAGGACAGTGTTGTAGGTGTTGTGAAGACAGTGTTGTAGGTGTTGTGAGGACTGTTGTAGGTGTTGTGAGGAGTGTTGTGAGGAGTGATGTAGTTGTGAGGACAGTGTTGTAAGGACAGTGTTGTAGGTGTTGTGAGGACAGTGTTGTAGGTGTTGTGAGGACAGTGTTGTAGGTGTTGTGAGGACAGTGTTGTAGGTGTTGTAAGGAAAGTGTTGTAGGTGTTGAGGAGAGTGTTGTAGGTGTTGTGAGGACTGTTGTAGGTGTTGTGAGGACAGTGTTGTAAGTGTTGTGAGGACATTGTTGTAGGTGTTGTGAGGACAGTGATGTAGGTGTTGTGAGGACAGTGTTGTAGGTGTAAGGACAGTGTTGTGAGGACAGTGATGTAGGTGTTGTGAGGACAGTGTTGTAAGGACAGTGTTGTAGGTGTTGTAAGGACAGTGTTGTTGGTGTTGTGAGGACAGTGTTGTAGGTGTTGTGAGGACAGTGTTGTGGGTGTTGTGAGGACAGTGTTGTGGGTGTTGTGTGGACAGTGTTGTAGGTGTTATGAGGACAGTGTTGTGGGTGTTGTGAGGACAGTGTTGTGGGTGTTGTGAGGACAGTGCTGTGGGTGTTGTGAGGACAGTGTTGTGGGTGTTGTCAGGACAGTGTTGTGGGCTTTGTGAGGACAGTGTTGTGGGTGTTGTGGGGACAGTGTTGTGGGTGTTGTGAGGACAGTGTTGTGGGTTTTGTGAGGACAGTTTTGTGGGTGTTGTGGGGACAGTGTTGTGTATGTTGTGGGGACAGTGTTGTGTATGTTGTGGGGACAGTGTTGTGGGTGTTGTGAGGACAGTGTTGTGGGTGTTGTGGGGACAGTGTTGTGGGTGTTGTGAGGACAGTGTTGTGGGGACAGTGTTGTGGGTGTTGTGAGGACAGTGTTGTGGGGACAGTGTTGTGGGTGTTGTGAGGACAGTGTTGTGGGTGTTGTGAGGACAGTGTTGTGGGTGTTGTGTGGACAGTGTTGTAGGTGTTATGAGGACTGTGTTGTGGGTGTTGTGAGAACAGTGTTGTGGGTGTTGTGAGGACAGTGCTGTGGGTGTTGTGAGGACAGCGTTGTGGGTGTTGTCAGGACAGTGTTGTGGGCTTTGTGAGGACAGTGTTGTGGGTGTTGTGGGGACAGTGTTGTGGGTGTTGTGAGGACAGTGTTGTGGGTTTTGTGAGGACAGTTTTGTGGGTGTTGTGGGGACAGTGTTGTGTATGTTGTGGGGACAGTGTTGTGTATGTTGTGGGGAGTGTTGTGGGTGTTGTGAGGACAGTGTTGTGGGTGTTGTGGGGACAGTGTTGTGGGTGTTGTGAGGACAGTGTTGTGGGTGTTGTGGGGACAGTGTTGTGGGAGGTGTGAGGACAGTGTTGTGGGAGGTGTGGAGGGAACAAGGCGGGTGTATGATGGTACCCGCCCTCAGGAAGTACTAATATGGACATAGGGTATTGAAAAACATGGCTGCCATGCACCATGAAGTGCAGTGCTGGATATTCTCACAAACAGGAACATGTATAAGGGATATTATTTCTCCTCTTTCTTGTAATTTCAACATGTTGGTAGCAGCAGTGTAATATTAGAGGTCGAGAACAAAAAGTCGTAGTAGACAGATCTCTAAAGTCGGTGCCGGATCAGCCGGGCAGTGGTTCCTACGTTTGACTACATGTGGCCAGCAGTAACGGCCTCGTTGATCAGGCCCTGATCCACCGGGAGGCCTGGTCGTGGACCGGGCCGCAGGGGCGTTGATCCCCGGAATACCCTCCAGGTAGACTCCAGGTAGGTAGACCGTGACTGGTACAGTACACAAACAACTTACACATAGGAGAGAGGAAATGGCGACGACGTTTCGATCTGACTTGGACCATTTACAAGTCACACTGACAAGTAAATGGACCATTTACACTACCACCACTACTACTACTACTACTACTACTACTACTACTACTACTACTACTACTACTACTACTACTACTACTACTACTACTACTACTACTACTACCACCACTACTACAACTTCCACTGCCAGGATTACCGCTACATCACTTTTCTTGGTCTGTTCCGTTCCTGTCCTCCTCTGCTATACATATACACTGGCTCCCTCTGTCTTGCGTTAGTGTGACTATGTAAATGGTGCAAGTCGGACGGAAGCGTCATCACAGCTTCTGTCTGCTATGTGCGAGTTATTTTTTGCATTATATTTTTCTGTTATGATTGTGATCTGGTTCACACCGCGAGAGGTTGTATAACATATCTGAAAATTTTCACTCCCATTTTGAGATGAAGGATAGTGCAGTAAGAGTCTGTCTTACCTGGGGTCTACCTGGAGGATATTCCGGGGATTAACGCCCCCGCGGCCCGGTCCACGACCAGGCCTCCTGGTGGATCAGGGCTTGATCAACCAGGCTGTTGCTGCTGGCCGCACATAGTCCAACGTACGAACCACAGCCCGGCTGATCCGGCACTGACTTTAGGTATCTGTCCAGCTCCCTCTTGAAGGCAGCCAGGGGCCTATTGGTAATTTCCCTTATGTTTGGTGGGAGGCTGTTGAACAGTCTTGGGCCCCAGACACTAATGGTGTTTTCTCTTAGTGTACCAATGGCGCCCCTACTTTTAATTGGGGGCATTTTGCATCGCCTGCCCAGTCTTTTACTTTCGTAGGGAGTGATTTCTGTGTGCAGATTCGGAACCATTCCTTCCAGGATTTTCCAAGTGTAGATTATGATATATCTCTCTCTCCTGCGTTTCAACGAGTACAAGTCAAGTGCTTCCAAGCGTTCCCAGTAGTTAAGGTGCTTGACAGAACTTATACGTGCAGTAAAGGTTCTCTGTACACTCTCTAGATCTGCAATTTCACCTGCTTTGATGGGGATGTTAATGTACAGCAGTATTCCAGCCTAGAGAGAACAAGTGATTTGAAAAGGATCATCATTGGCTTGGCATCTCTCGGTTTAAACGTTCTCATTATCCATACTATCATTTTCTTTGCACTTGTGGTCGTGGCACTGTTGTGATCCTTGAAAGTGAGATCCTCAGACATTTCTAGTCCCAGGTCCCTTACATTATTTTTCCGCTCTATTGTATGGCCGGAGTCAGTAGTATACTCTGTTCTAGTTATTATCTCCTCCAGTTTTCCATAACGGAGTAGTTGGAATTTGTCCTCATTGAACATCATATTGTTTACCGTTGCCCACTGGAAAACTTTGTTTATATCTTCTTGGAGGTTAACCGCGTCCTCAATAGATGACAGTCTCATGCAGATCCTAGTATCGTCTGCAAAGGATGATACGGTGCTGTGGATTACATCTCTGTCTATGTCTGATATGAGGATGAGGAACAGGATGGGGGTGAGTACTGTGCCTTGTGGAACAGAGCTCTTCACTATGGCAGCCTCCGATTTAACTCTGTTGACCACTACTCTTTGTGTTCGATTGGTTAGGAAGTTGAAGATCCATCTCCACACTTTGCCACACCTTTGATGGGTTTCCAGAGCATTTTACTCCACAGCCCTGTCATGGGTCAGGCTTGTCTGGTGCCTTCTTGGTCAACCAGGCTGTTGCTGGTTGATCCGGCACTCGGCAGAGAAAATTGTGTAATTTCCTCCTGAAAACTTCTTCACTGGTCTCAGCAACGTTTTTGATAGCTTCTTGCAAGATGGTGAAGAGTCTGGGACCTCGCATATTGATACAGTGTTCCCTTATTGTACCCGCGGTGCACCTGAGTACACAGAGTTTTTAATTTTTCGGAAGACAGATAAGAGAGGACCCGAAACTCTACGCCGAGGCTGGTGAAAACTTACTACTTTGACCTAGAGTAATGACTATCATGTATTTTTTAGGTGGGTGAGTGAAAGATAGTAAAGCAGAAGGCTCTCTCCCACCCTCCACTTCCTCTAGTCACTGCTGACATGAACAAAGGGAGAAAATATACCATAACAGTATGAACAAATGTTCAGGAATTTACAAAAGTGGAACAGAGTGGAAGACGTCGGCTACAACGATCTCTACTAAATTAGTACTGTTTCAGCTTACACTTGTGTTATTGTACTGCCACACGCAGCACAGTGTGTACCAGTGGTGCTACTTCCGGACACCACCACTGGTGCTACTTCTGGACACCACCACTGGTGCTACTTCCGGACACCACCACTGGTGCTACTTCTGGACACCACCACTGGTGCTACTTCCGGACACCACCACTGGTGCTACTTCTGGACACCACCACTGGTGCTACTTCCGGACACCACCACTGGTGCTACTTCCGGACACCACCACTGGTGCTACTTCCGGACACCACCACTGGTGCTACTTCCGGACACCACCACTGGTGCTACTTCCGGACACCACCACTGGTGCTACTTCTGGACACCACCACTGGTGCTACTTCTGGACACCACCACTGGTGCTACTTCCGGACACCACCACTGGTGCTACTTCCGGACACCACCACTGGTGCTACTTCCGGACACCACCACTGGTGCTACTTCCGGACACCACCACTGGTGCTACTTCCGGACACCACCACTGGTGCTACTTCCGGACACCACCACTGGTGCTACTTCTGGACACCACCAGTGGTGCTACTTCTGGACACCACCACTGGTGCTACTTCTGGACACCACCACTGGTGCTACTTCTGGACACCACCACTGGTGCTACTTCTGGACACCACCACTGGTGCCCTCGCTAGAGTGTCTGTTGTTGTTCCTAGTGTTCCAGATGGTGATAACGTCCTAGTTGACAGTGATTCCTGCAAAGTAAAAGGTCTATTTGTTGAACCATCCTTACATGTTGTAAGAGATAGTAAGATCCATTTCTTCCTAGCTAACATGTTCCCCATCAGTAAAATGGGTACCTGGGTGTTAGTCGACTGGTGTGGGTCGCATCCTGGGACACTGACCTAAGGAGGCCTGGTCAGAGACCGGGCCGCGGGGGCGTTGACCCCCAGAACTCTCTCCAGGTAAACTCCAGGTAACACTTCTGGTCACAGTGTTCGTCTCAGAGCAAATACCAATCTTGTTGACCTTGTTCACTATCCTTACCCTGTTCAGGTAGAGGATGAGTTGTCACCTGACCAGTGGGTCGGTGCTATTTCTACCGGGGAGACCTCATCCACTTCACTGGATCAATCTGTTCCACCAGTTGAGGAGAAAGACATAGCTCCCACTGACTTCCCAAATGAAGTCAAGCGTTTGTTGACTCTGTTGAACAAACGTCGTAAAGCCATTGCCTTACCAGGTGAGAAGATGGGTATAACGAACTTATTGTCCCATCGTATTCCACTTGAACCTGGTACTAGACCTATCTATATACCTGGTCACAGACCGGGCCGCGGGGGCGTTAACCCCCGAAACTCTCTCCAGGTAAACTCCAGGTAATACCTGCGTACAGAATGCCTCATTCACAAGTTGCTGTCGCAGAAGAATTGATCAATCAAATGCTTGATGATGGAGTTATTGCACCTAGCAATTCACCTTGGAATGCACCCTTGATCCTAGTACCTAAGAAGGATGGTACTTGGCGCCCAGTGATTGACTTTAGGAAGTTAAATGCGAAAACTATTCCAGATCGCTTCCCACTCCCTGTACTGGGTGATCTTTTACGTAACATCGGAGATAACAAAGTCTTTTCAACCCTGGATTTGTTACAAGAGTTTTGGCAAGTCCCTCTTCACGAGGACAGCCAAGAGCTAACTGCATTCTCCACTCCTACAGGTCATTATCACTTCCTCCGTATGGCGTTTGGATTACGATCCTCCCCTATCACGTTCTCAAGGCTCATGACTAATATCTTTAGAGGTCTCATAGGTAATGCACTTATGGTGTACTTAGATGACGTAATCGTCATGTCTAAAGACGTGGATGCACACTTGAAAAGACTTGATGTAGTACTTGGTAAGCTTGAAGAAGCCAATTTAAAGATCAAACTGTCTAAATGTCAATTTTTCAGATCAGAAATTAAGTTTCTTGGTCACGTAGTCACTCCTAGAGGGGTTACGACCGACCAAAGTAAAGTAACTGCAATACTAAATTTTCCAACACCCAAAACTGCTGATGCCGTAAGATCCTTTGTGGGCTTAGCAGGTTTTTATAGATCTTTCATTGCCAATTTTTCTTCCATAGCTGCTCCTCTGAGTTGCTTAAGAAAGATGCTCCTTTTGTTTGGACCTTCCATCAAGAAAGAGCATTCCAAACTTTAAAAGAAAAGCTAACATCTGCTCCAATTTTGAAATTTCCAGATTTTTCTAAGCCCTTCTATCTGACAACTGATGCTAGTTCTATTGGCATAGGTTCCATACTAGCTCAGAAGACCGATGGCAAGTACAACGCAGTTGCATTTGCTAGCCGAGTCCTTACGAAGGCTGAACGTAATTATACAGTAACTGAGCAAGAAGCTTTAGCAATAGTATGGTCTTTAAAGCACTTCCGAGACATTATTTATCAGTACTCTGTTCATGTCTTGACAGACCACGCTTCACTGATACCTTTATTCCAGAACAAACAACCTACTGGAAGGTTAGCCAGATGGACCTTGACTATCCAAGAGTTCAATCCCACCTTTGAACACTTACCTGGCAAGTCAAATGTAGTCGCAGATGCCTTATCGCGACATGTTAGTATAGTAACTGCAGACCCTCCATTTAGTGCTGAAGATGTAAAGAATGCTCAACGAACAGATCCCATGTGGTCTGGTGTGATTCGATTCCTGCTCCAGGAAGATCTTATTCTGACTGTGAAGCCACCAGCACCCATCAGTGACTTTGTCATGAACCAAGAATTACTGTATCGAACAGCCGAGTTGGGTACTCCTAGCAGAAGAGTTTACCAGTTAGTAATTCCACAGTCACTAGTGAATGTAGCCTTACAGCTAGTTCATGATGTACCGGGTGTTGCGCACCCTGGTATGGATCGTTCAGTAAAACAAGCCAGATTGAAATACTTTTGGCCTCGTATGGCAACTGATATTTCTGAGTATGTTAAGAAATGTAGTGTCTGCATGCAACATAAAGGTAATGCTAATGGCCCTAATCCAATCCAAGTATATCCAACCACTAGCGAACCATGGGAAAGAGTTGCGCTAGATTTGTTAACTAATTTTCAGTGTTCCATCCAGGGCAACAAACATCTATGTGTTATGGTAGACCATTTCACCAGATATTGTGAGTTAGTTCCTATTGCAGATAAGACTGCCGAGACAGTAGCTAAAGCGTTTAAAGAACCCATTATCTGCAGGCATACCACCCCTAAGTCCCTAGTAACAGATAATGGAGGTGAATTCTGTAATGAGATTCTTGAAAATTTGTGCACCTTGTACAAGATCTCTAAATCCACCATTGTTCATCATCCTGCCAGCAATGGGTTAGCAGAACATACCAATAAGAAAGTACTTGATGTCTTGAGAGCCACTATCAATCCCAACAGTGAAACTTGGGATGAAGTTATACCTGATGTGCAGTGTGCTATAAATTCTGCTTACAATGTTTCTATAGGTGACACTCCACATTATGCATTGTATGGTGTAGATAAGCGTTTGCCTTATGAGTTGCTATATTCTAATCCGAAACCAAATTACAACCCTGATGATTTCATAGCAACTCGTACCAGCTTAGCTCAAAGTGTTTTTAGAAGAATCCGTGAAACACTTCATAAATCAACAGCAGAATTTACAAGAATCGCAAACACTCGAGCAAAGCCATCCAAAATCAAAGTAGGTTCGAGAGTTATGCCGACTAACTTTAACAAAACGTCTGCAATGCCTAAGCTTGATCAAAAGTTTGTTGGTCCTTATCGAGTAGTTGAACATATCACTGGTAATAAGTATAAGGTTAGAGAAATTAGTACTGGTCAGTATAAAGAATCGCATTTAGATCATATGAAGTTAGTATGTGATGATAATGATGCTCCAACCCAGACTAATGTGATAGACTCTGACAATCCTCCTGATCCTGTACTCTCTACCTCTGATACTCAGTCAGATGATCAACCTGAATGTTGTTATTCCCTACATACACGACAGGTATTGAGAAATCCTCAAGTATCATTTGTAACTACCAATTCAGATTTGCCTCAAATACAGCATGAGTTAGCCAGTGCAACAGAGTTTGATCCTCCCAGAGATGACACCCATTCTGCATATATCAATCTCACCCTAGCAGAGTTGGGGTTAAATGTAAATAACCTGTATAGATGAATAATTACAGTATCAACTTATCAGTATTCAAGAATTTTTTTGTGTGTGTTCACATTCTCTCCGAATTCTGAGAGTTAACAGTCTAGATTTGAGTGCACCAAATCTGCCTTTCTGTTAAACACTTCTTTCTTTGTATATATTCCTTCCTCAGAATCCATAGATCACATGAATACAGATCGATCGATCAAATTTTTTTTATAACTTCTATTGTGTAATCTCAACGTTGAGTTTCATTCGATGAGTTGTGCTATATTATACCTTGTATTGCATTACAGTTTCAGTTACGTAAGCTTCCATTCCAATATTCTACTTATGTATGTTATAATGTTCAATTGTTGTGTACTTTGACATTGTATAGAATCAGCCCAAGCCGTACACCTGCCGTCTCTAGTTTGTATTAGTTGTATGTCGGGACGACATACATTAGTGTCGCCGAGCTCTCAGTAGTAGTACCAGTTCCTAGTAACCAGTTACCAGTAACCAGTGTACCAGTAGATGACTCACTACCAACCGTCTCTGCGTGAATCACTGACTGTATTCATATTGCTGCTGACCATAGCAGGATTTCAAACACCCCCTCACCCATAGGCACTGTGAGTCAGTCAAGATAGGGAGCAGAGAGAGGTAGGTCGGCTGTTGGTGCCTTCCCATACTTTCCGTTATATTATACGTACTACCAGCCTACGTGAGTATTCTTACCCCATCCACTTTATCGAAACCCACATGACAGTGGTGCTACTTCTGGACACCACCACTGGTGCTACTTCTGGGTACCACCAGTGGTGCTACTTCTGGACACCACCAGTGGTGCTACTTCTGGGCACCACCACTGGTGCTACTTCTGGGTACCACCAGTGGTGCTACTTCTGGGTACCACCAGTGGTGCTACTTCTGGGTACCACCAGTGGTGCTGCTTCTGGGTACCACCAGTGGTGCTACCACTTGGGTACCACCAGTGGTGCTACTTCTGGACACCACCACTGGTGCTACTTCTGGGTACCACCAGTGGTGCTACTTCTGGGTACCACCAGTGGTGCTACTTCTGGGTACCACCAGTGGTGCTACTTCTGGGTACTACCAGTGGTGCTACTTCTGGGTACCACCAGTGGTGCTACTTCTGGGTACCACCAATGGTGCTACTTCTGGGTACCACCAGTGGTGCTACTTCTGGGTACCACCAGTGGTGCTACTTCTGGGTACCACCAGTGGTGCTACTTCTGGGTATCATCAGTGGTGCTACTTCTGGGTACCACCAGTGGTGCTACTTCTGGGTACCACCAGTCATGCTGCTTCTGGGTACCACCAGTGGTGCTACCACTTGGGTACCACCAGTGGTGCTACTTCTGGACACCACCACTGGTGCTACTTCTGGGTACCACCGGTGGTGCTACTTCTGGGTACCACCAGTGGTGCTGCTTCTGGGTACCACCAGTGGTGCTACTTCTGGGTACCACCAGTGGAGCTACTTCTGGACACCACCAGTGGTTCTACTTCTGGGTACCACCAGTGGTGCTACTTCTGGGTACCACCAGTGGTGCTACTTCTGGGTACCACCACTGGTGCTACTTCTGGGTACCACCAGTGGTGCTACTTCTGGGTACCACCAGTGGTGCTACTTCTGGGTACCACCAGTGGTGCTACTTCTGGGTACCACCAGTGGTGCTGCTTCTGGGTACCACCAGTGGTGCTACCACTTGGGTACCACCAGTGGTGCTACCACTTGGGTACCACCAGTGGTGCTACTTCTTGGTACCACCAGTGGTGCTGCTTCTGGGTACCACCAGTGGTGCTACCACTTGGGTACCACCAGTGGTGCTACCACTTGGGTACCACCAGTGGTGCTACTTCTTGGTACCACCAGTGGTGCTGCTTCTGGGTACCACCAGTGGTGCTACCACTTGGGTACCACCACTGGTGCTACTTCTGGGTACCACCAGTGGTGCTACTTCTGGGTACCACCAGTGGTGCTGCTTCTGGGTACCACCAGTGATGCTACTTCTGGGTACCACCAGTGGCGCTGCTTCTGGGTACCACCAGTGGTACTACTTCTGGGTACCACCAGTGGTTCTACTTCTGGGTACCACCAGTGATGCTACTTCTGGACACCACCACTGGTGCTACTTCTGGGTACCACCAGTGGTGCTACTTCTGGGTACCACCAGTGGTGCTACCACTTGGGTACCACCAGTGGTGCTACTTCTGGGTGCCACCAGTGGTGCTACTTCTGGGTACTACCAGTGGTGCTACTTCTGGACACTACCAGCGGTGCTGCTTCTGGGTACCACCAGTGGTGCTATTTCTGGGTACCACCAGTGGTGCTGCTTCTGGGTACCACCAGTGGTGCTGCTTCTGGGTACCACCAGTGGTGCTACTTCTGGGTACCACCAGTGGTGCTACTTCTGGGTACCACCAGTGGTGCTACTTCTGGGTACCACCAGTGGTGCTTCTGGGTACCACCAGTGGTGCTACTTCTGGGTACCACCAGTGGTGCTGCTTCTGGGTACCACCAGTGGTGCTACTTCTGGGCACCTCTAGTGGTGCTACTTCTGGGCACCTCCAGTGTTGCTGCTTCTGGGCACCACTAGTGGTGCTATTTCTGAGCACCACTATAATAGGGGTTATTTGGTAAGCTGTAGAGCGGTGTTAATGATATACGTCTTCGGAGGCTTCTTACTTTATTGATAAGTAGTGGTGGGTTACACAGGCTTGTGTGTTTGTGCCCATGGCCCGGGCAGGGCCATGCCACGAGAGAGAGCTGGGAGTACTTGTGTCTTGATGCCAGGACGCTGTGTGAGTGAGGGTGAGGCAAGTCTGGGCATACTGAAGTGGCAAGGCCTATAGATGGCAGCACCTTAGTGGCGCGAAATATGAACTAAGCTGGCAGACAGCATGGGCTGTCTGTGCAGACAGTACAGGCTGTCTGTGCAGACAGTACAGGCTGTCTACATACGCTCGGCCACCTACCGCGCGTCGTCCCGACGCGACAATACTGGTAGTAAAAGAAACTCGGTCTCTCTCTCTCGTAGGAACAGGGCACAGAACACAAAATAAAAACATATATATACATATGGACATGGAAAAAAAAAACTTCCTACAGGGAGGGAAGAAAAAAACATGTGGGGTGTGCTAAACATTGTGGTCAAAGGCAGTGAGCGTCGATGAGTATCACTGCACGCCTTCCTGCGTCTGGACAGATACTGCAACACGGGAGACATCGCTGCGGCTGAGCTGTGACGTAACAGGGTACGGTCTCCTCTGGAACGGTGAAGCAGACATCGTAGGAGTCGCTGCAGGTTTTCACTCAACCTGGGGCACGACATGCTGGTGCCCTCGAGTGAGGCGTCGACAAAACTCGGCAACTGGGCAGGACTTCTGGCAAGCGACTCAGGAGGACACTTCTCGACTGGTACTGTCGCTGGGCTATCACTGCCGGCGAGCGTGGAGCGAGTTGTGGAGCGAGTCGTGGCAGAGACGACTGGGCGAAACATCTGGGAGTCGTAACATCATACACCAGACTGCAGTGAGAGAGCTAGCAGTCAAAGTGACATCTTCTTTGTGCAGGCTGCTCACTGAAGCTTGTGACACGAGGCTGACACAGCGCCTGCCGACAGGGCTGGCTGCGGCTTGACGAGTATCATCTCTCGACAGATAGAGTTATAGCAGAGGTTAGTCTAAGCGTCCCCAGACTTGTTTCTCTACATATAACTGCACTCTGAAGGTCTGGAGGTGAAGTGAAACAAATCTCGATGGGAATCGTAGCAGGTACGATTCTGCAGAACATCACGAGCGACGAGCATAAAAGCTTTCTGTACAAGGGGGCTCATACGCTCAGGGCTGAGAAATCAGCTGTCAAACACTGGTCAGGCGGGTGACTAACACAGTGGTGCTACTCAGGGGTCTGGCTGGGCCAGACCTCACTGGACACACGAAACTTGAAAAACACACCGCTGTACATACGGTACAACATGGCTTAACTAGCAAATGATGCTTTTCTGTGCACAAAACTGACACTAAGACATATACTAAAATGTGAGAACACTGACTAAGAGGAATTAACATACGACATATATTTTCTCTCAATCTTCTCGACAATACTGAAATAATTACTAGAACACTCGATGTGACATCATGTGATGTCAGGCGTGATGTCGCAAGGTGACGTCAGCAGCAGTGACGTCAACAGACATCGAGGTGACGTCAGGCAGACATCGTGAGGTGACGTCAGCAGACATCGTGAGGTGACGTCAGCAGACATCGTGAGGTGACGTCAGCAGACATCTCGAGGTGACGTCAGGCAGACATCGTGAGGTGACGTCAGCAGACATCTCGAGGTGACGTCAGGCAGACATCGTGAGGTGACGTCAGCAGACATCGTGAGGTGACGTCAGCAGACATCTCGAGGTGACGTCAGCAGACATCTCGAGGTGACGTCAGGCAGACATCGTGACGTCATGAAGTCGGGCAGCATCGTGGGTGACGTCGATGTGATGCGGGCAGCAGACCACAGCATGAGGCCTTGGGACATCTGGTAACTCACGTGGCTTTGTAGGTCTACGTGACATCGCCCACACCCACGTGACGTCGTGATCCACGTAGCTTCGAGTGGCCTCGGGCACTCGGATACACAGCACTGGCAAAGAATTCACACGAAAAACAGCAGAAAACACAGCAGAGGGAGTGGGCAGTGTATGGTAGTGTGGTGGCGAGGAGCGTGCGTGAGTGTATGGCAGGGCGGGCATGGGCAAGGTGAGGAACAGCCACTTCCTCTCCTCTCCTCCCCCACCCACAAACACGTGGAGAAGCTCACACTGGACGCAGAAATCACCACAAAACTCACCTCTGGCTTGCTGAAACAGCTGTGCTGAGCTGAACAACAACAGCAACATACAAGTGACGCTGAACACGTGACTTGAGAAACAGCGTGGGGTCACTGGGACGCTGTAGCGTGGGGTCACTGTGACGCCACTCACATTTCTCGGAGAATTTCGATAAATTTCGGCTGGATCCTGCTTGTACCTGTGTCTGGATGCTCAAACGTGCAGACACGACATCAGGATAACTCGTTGAGAGACGGATGCTTCTTGTGTAGGGTGATGAAGTGAAGGTGACTTCATACCTCTCCTTCCTCTCTCCAGGGTAAACACAACGCTGCGACCACCGCTGGTACCAATTATAACGGGCTTGTTTTGGTAAGCTGTAGAGCGGTGTTAATGATATACGTCTTCGGAGGCTTCTTACTTTATTGATAAGTAGTGGTGGGTTACACAGGCTTGTGTGTTTGTGCCCATGGCCCGGGCAGGGCCATGCCACGAGAGAGAGCTGGGAGTACTTGTGTCTTGATGCCAGGCCGCTGTGTGAGTGAGGGTGAGGCAAGTCTGGGCATACTGAAGTGGCAAGGCCTATAGATGGCAGCACCTTAGTGGCGCGAAATATGAACTAAGCTGGCAGACAGCATGGGCTGTCTGTGCAGACAGTACAGGCTGTCTGTGCAGACAGTACAGGCTGTCTACACCACCAGTGGTGCTACTGGGCACCTCCAGTGGTGCTACTTCTGGGTACCACCAGTGGTGCTACTTCTGGGCACCACCAGTGGTGTTACTTCTGGGCAACACCAGTGGTGCTGCTGGGCACCTCCACTGGTGCTACTTCTGGGCACCACCAGTGGTGCTACTTCTGGGCACCACCAGTGGTGCTACTGGGCACCTCCACTGATGCTACTTCTGGGCACCTCCAATGGTGCTACTTCTGGGCACCACCAGTGGTGCTGCTGGGCACCTCCAATGGTGCTACTTCTGGGCACCACCAGTGGTGCTACTTCTGGGCACCACCAGTGGTGCTACTTCTGGGCACCACCAGTGGTGCTACTTCTAGGCGCCACCAGTGGTGCTACTGGGCACCTCCACTGATGCTACTTCTGGGCACCTCTAGTGGTGCTACTTCTGGGCACCACCAGTGGTGCTACTTCTAGGCGCCACCAGTGGTGCTACTGGGCACCTCCACTGATGCTACTTCTGGGCACCTCTAGTGGTGCTACTTCTGGGCGCCACCAGTGGTGCTGTTACTGTCACAACCCTCTACTGATCCTGGTGTAGCTGCTGAACAAACATTAGGGATATATTGGCTTTATAATGCCCCATATGTTGAATGTATATGCTGGTCGGTGCGGGTTTAGTGTGGGTTAGTGAGAGGTTAAGTGAAGCGTGGAGTGTGTAAGGCAGAACCTCACCCCTGTCCCCTCTCATTATACTTTATAGTTATACCTTATTGGTTACTCTTGCTTATGATAACGTTTTCTGACATTTAAAATAGAGAGAGAGAGAGACAGACAGACACAGAGAGAGAGACAGACATAGACAGACAGACAGACAGAGAAAAGAGAGCGAAGAGAAAATAAAGGTAAAGAGGAAAGAGACAAGAAGAGAAAAGAGAAGAGAGGGAGATTGAGTGAAGGTTAAGAAAGGCAGAGAAAGAGGTAAGCATCTTACATAAGTGAGACAGAGAGACACGACCTATACCACACAATACCAGCTGCATCTTAACCACTTAATACCACATTTGTGCTCAAATGAGGTAACCGTGTAAGATGGGATGGTTGGGGTGTCGGGTAGACGACCACAGGGGGTGAGAGTGTCGGGTAGACGACCACAGAGGGTGAGAGTGTCGGGTAGACGACCACAGAGGGTGAGTAAGTAAGTTTATTCAGGTATACACAAATACAGTTACATAGAATTATCATTCATAGCAGCATGTGTAGAGAACCTGGGATAACCCAAAAAAGTCAGACAGAGTGACTTATTTCCATTGGGGTCCTTTTACCTTATTATTATAATATAAATGTTATAATATTATTTTCTTATTATTCTATAATGAAGATAACATCTTATTATCATACTAAAAAGACTATCTACTACACGAGGGTCATTAAGACTATCTACAATACGAGGGTCATTACTAGGAATAAGGTAAAATTTGTACGTATGTTAGCTAAAAAAAACGAAAATCATTCCCCTCCCTTTCTGTAGCAACATTCACCAGACACCTTTTGGCACTCTTCTTGAACTGGTTCATGCTATGACTGGCTTTGACATGTGCAGGTAGTCTGTTCCATTCCTTTATTGCTGTACAATAAAAGGTGTTTGAAGCCTGGCCAATGACTGTGGGTACTACAAAGTTGTGCTCTCTCCCCCTAGTACTAAACATGATTTAGCTTCAGTTGTTTTACTCTGTCTTCAACTGAAGCTAAATCATATTTATAAAATTGCTCACAAACAGTGTCCAGAATATCTTGCTGTCAATTCTGTCAAGGTTGGGAACCAAAGCAATCATAGTACTAGGGGGAGAGAGCACAACTTTGTAGTACCCACAGTCATTGGCCAGGCTTCAAACACCTTTTATTGTACAGCAATAAAGGAATGGAACAGACTACCTGCACATGTCAAAGCCAGTCATAGCATGAACCAGTTTAAGAAGAGTGCCAAAAGGTGAATGATTTTCTTTTTTTTAGCTAACATACTTGTAAATTTTACCTTATTCCTAGTAATGACCCTCGTATTGCAGATAGTCTTAATGACCCTCGTGTAGTAGATAGTCTTTTTAGTATGATAATAAGATGTTATCTTCATTATAGAATAATAAGAAAATATTATAACCTTTGTATTATAATAATAAGGTAAAAGGACCCCCAATGGAAATAAGTCACTCTGACTTTTTTGGGTTATCCCAGGTTCTTTACACATATGCTGCTATGTATGATAATTCTATGTAACTGTATTTGTGTATACCTGAATAAACTTACTTGCTCACCCTCTGTGGTCGTGTCTACCCGACACTCTCGGGTAGTGTCGGGTAGTGTGACGTGATCGTTGTGTTGGACTTTGCTGGAGTTTTATTGCAGTGGTGACCAAAGTATGTGACTACCCTTATAGTCACTCCCTTGGCCACTGTATTCTTCACTGTCCACTTATTGAAGATCACAAAGACAGTATAACCTATGTGATACTATGTCAAGTTATCTTATTAATGAAGATAAGATACCAGACATATTAAGCAAATATCCTAAATTTGCTGGCAACAGATAAATCAACTGTAGATCTGAGTCCAGATGTACTTCTGTTAACGCATTTTGGGGCCTAGTTCCTAAGTGTTTTGTGTCCATGTGATCTTGTGCCACTCTCCACAGGACACAGATGGGGTGCACAATAAACTAGCAGTTTCGTCACCAGAATCTCATGTATTGCAGCGGTCAACAATTTCAATTTTATTTGGATGAACATACTTTACATTAGTAAAATCGTCAGTTATCTTTTTTTTCCTAACTTTTATTCTTCGGAAAAATTCTTTGCGCATCTGTGATCTTTGACATGACACAGTTATCAGGGTCGTAGTGTGGAAGGGAGACAATTGTGTATAAGAGTGCATAAGATAGTATCTTACCGCACACCGTAGAGTAAGATAGTATCTTACCGCACACCGTGGAGTAAGATAGTACCTTACCGCACACCGTGGAGTAAGATAGTATCTTACCGCACACCGTGGAGTAAGATAGTATCTTACCGCACACCGTAGAGTAAGATAGTATCTTACCGCACACCGTGGAGTAAGATAGTATCTTACCGCACACCGTGGAGTAAGATAGTATCTTACCGCACACCGTGGAGTAAGATAGTATCTTACCGCACACAGTGGAGTAAGATAGTATCTTACCGCACACCGTGGAGTAAGATAGTATCTTACCGCACACCGTGGAGTAAGATAGTATCTTACCGCACACCGTGGAGTAAGATAGTATCTTACGGCACATCGTGGAGTAAGATAGTATCTTACCGCACACCGTGGACTAAGATAGTATCTTACCGCACACCGTGGAGTAAGATAGTATCTTACCGCACAACGTGGAGTAAGATAGTATCTTACCGCACACCGTGGAGTAAGATAGTATCTTACCGCACACAGTGGAGTAAGATAGTATCTTACCGCACACCGTGGAGTAAGATAGTATCTTACCGCACACCGTGGAGTAAGATAGTATCTTACGGCACACCGTGGAGTAAGATAGTATCTTACTGCACACCGTGGACTAAGATAGTATCTTACCGCACACCGTGGAGTAAGATAGTATCTTACCGCACACCGTGGAGTAAGATAGTATCTTACGGCACACCGTGGAGTAAGATAGTATCTTACCGCACACCGTGGAGTAAGTATCTTACCGCACACCGTGGAGTAAGATAGTATCTTACCGCACACCGTGGAGTAAGATAGTATCTTACCGCACACCGTGGAGTAAGATAGTATCTTACAGCACACCGTGGAGTAAGATAGTATCTTACCGCACACCGTGGAGTAAGATAGTATCTTACCGCACACCGTGGAGTAAGATAGTATCCTACCGCACACCATGGAGTAAGATAGTATCTTACCGCACACCGTGGAGTAAGATAGTATCCTACCGCACACCGTGGAGTAAGATAGTATCTTACCGCACACCGTGGAGTAAGATAGTATCTTACCGCACACCGTGGAGTAAGATAGTATCTTACGGCACACCCTGGAGTAAGATAGTATCTTACCGCACACCGTGGAGTAAGTATCTTACCGCACACCGAGTAAGATAGTATCTTACCGCACACCGTGGAGTAAGATAGTATCTTACCGCACACCGTGGAGTAAGATAGTATCTTACCGCACACCGTGGAGTAAGATAGTATCTTACCGCACACCGTGGAGTAAGATAGTATCTTACCGCACACCGTGGAGTAAGATAGTATCTTACCGCACACCGTGGAGTAAGATAGTATCTTACCGCACACCGTGGAGTAAGATAGTATCTTACCGCACACCGTGGAGTAAGATAGTATCTTACCGCACACCGTGGAGTAAGATAGTATCTTACCGCACACCGTGGAGTAAGATAGTATCTTACCGCACACCGTGGAGTAAGATAGTATCTTACCGCACACCGTGGAGTAAGATAGTATCTTACCGCACACCGTGGAGTAAGATAGTATCTTACCGCACACCATGGAGTAAGATAGTATCTTACCGCACACCGTGGAGTAAGATAGTATCCTACCGCACACCGTGGAGTAAGATAGTATCTTACCGCACACCGTGGAGTAAGATAGTATCTTACCGCACACCGTGGAGTAAGATAGTATCTTACCGCACACCGTGGAGTAAGATAGTATCTTACCGCACACCGTGGAGTAAGATAGTATCTTACCGCACACCGTGGAGTAAGATAGTATCCTACCGCACACCGTGGAGTAAGATAGTATCTTACCGCACACCGTGGAGTAAGATAGTATCTTACCGCACACCGTGGAGTAAGATAGTATCTTACCGCACACCGTGGAGTAAGATAGTATCTTACCGCACACCGTGGAGTAAGATAGTATCTTACCGCACACCGTGGAGTAAGATAGTATCTTACTCCACACCGTGGAGTAAGATAGTATCTTACCGCACACCGTGGAGTAAGATAGTATCTTACCGCACATCGTGGAGTAAGATAGTATCTTACCGCACACCGTGGAGTAAGATAGTATCTTACCGCACACCGTGGAGTAAGATAGTATCTTACTGCACACCGTGGAGTAAGATAGTATCTTACCGCACACCTCGGAGTAAGATAGTATCTTACCGCACACCGTGGAGTAAGATAGTATCTTACCGCACACCGTGGAGTAAGATAGTATCCTACCGCACACCATGGAGTAAGATAGTATCCTACCGCACACCGTGGAGTAAGATAGTATCCTACCGCACACCGTGGAGTAAGATAGTATCTTACCGCACACCGTGGAGTAAGATACTATCTTACCGCACACCGTGGAGTAAGATAGTATCTTACGGCACACCGTGAAGTAAGATAGTATCTTACCGCACACCGTGGAGTATCTTACCGCACACCGTGGAGTAAGATAGTATCTTACCGCACACCGTGGTGTAAGATAGTATCTTACCACACACCGTGGAGTAAGATAGTATCTTACCGCACACCGTGGAGTAAGATAGTATCTTACCGCACACCGTGGAGTAAGATAGTATCTTACCGCACACCGTGGAGTAAGATAGTATCTTACCGCACACCGTGGAGTAAGATAGTATCTTACCGCACACCGTGGAGTAAGATAATATCTTACCGCACACCGTGGAGTAAGATAGTATCTTACCGCACACCGTGGAGTAAGATAGTATCTTACCGCACACCGTGGAGTAAGATAGTATCTTACCGCACACCGTGGAGTAAGATAGTATCTTACCGCACACCGTGGAGTAAGATAGTATCTTACCGCACACCGTGGAGTAAGATAGTATCTTACCGCACACCATGGAGTAAGATAGTATCTTACCGCACACCGTGGAGTAAGATAGTATCCTACCGCACACCGTGGAGTAAGATAGTATCTTACCGCACACCGTGGAGTAAGATAGTATCTTACCGCACACCGTGGAGTAAGATAGTATCTTACAGCACACCGTGGAGTAAGATAGTATCTTACCGCACACCGTGGAGTAAGACAGTATCTTACCGCACACCGTGGAGTAAGATAGTATCCTACCGCACACCGTGGAGTAAGATAGTATCTTACCGCACACCGTGGAGTAAGATAGTATCTTACCGCACACTGTGGAGTAAGATAGTATCTTACCGCACACCGTGGAGAAAGATAGTATCTTACCGCACACCGTGGAGTAAGATAGTATCTTACCGCACACCGTGGAGTAAGATAGTATCTTACCGCACACCGTGGAGTAAGATAGTATCTTACCGCACACTGTGGAGTAAGATAGTATCTTACTGCACACCGTGGAGTAAGATAGTATCTTACCGCACACCATGGAGTAAGATAGTATCTTACCGCACACCGTGGAGTAAGATAGTATCTTACAGCACACCGTGGAGTAAGATAGTATCTTACCGCACACCGTGGAGTAAGATAGTATCTTACCGCACATCGTGGAGTAAGATAGTATCTTACCGCACACCGTGGAGTAAGATAGTATCTTACCGCACACCGTGGAGTAAGATAGTATCTTACCGCACACCATGGAGTAAGATAGTATCTTACCGCACACCGTGGAGTAAGATAGTATCTTACCGCACACCGTGGAGTAAGATAGTATCTTACCGCACACCGTGGAGTAAGATAGTATCTTACCGCACACCGTGGAGTAAGATAGTATCTTACCGCACACCGTGGAGTAAGATAGTATCTTACCGCACACCGTGGAGTAAGATAGTATCTTACTGCACACCGTGGAGTAAGATAGTATCTTACTCCACACCGTGGAGTAAGATAGTATCTTACCGCACACCGTGGAGTAAGATAGTATCTTACCGCACACCGTGCAGTAAGATAGTATCTTACCGCACACCGTGGAGTAAGATAGTATCTTACTCCACACCGTGGAATAAGATAGTATCTTACCGCACACCGTGGAGTAAGATAGTGTCTTACCGCACACCGTGGAGTAAGATAGTATCTTACCGCACACCGTGGAGTAAGCTAGTATCTTACCGCACACCGTGGAGTAAGATAGTATCTTACCGCACACCGTGGAGTAAGCTAGTATCTTACCGCACACCGTGGAGTAAGATAGTATCTTACCGCACACCGTGGAGTAAGATAGTATCTTACCGCACACCGTGGAGTAAGATAGTATCTTACCGCACACTGTGGAGTAAGATAGTATCTTACCGCACACCGTGGAGTAAGATAGTATCTTACCGCACACCGTGGAGTAAGATAGTATCTTACCGCATACCATGGAGTAAGATAGTACCTTACCGCACACCGTGGAGTAAGATAGTATCTTACCGCACACCGTGGAGTAAGATAGTATCTTACCGCACACCGTGGAGTAAGATAGTATCTTACCGCACACCGTGGAGTAAGATAGTATCTTACCGCACACCGTGGAGTAAGATAGTATCTTACCGCACACCGTGGAGTAAGATAGTATCTTACCGCACACCGTGGAGTAAGATAGTATCTTACCGCACACCGTGGAGTAAGATAGTATCTTACGGCACACCGTGGAGTAAGATAGTATCTTACCGCACACCGTGGAGTAAGATAGTATCTTACGGCACACCGTGGAGTAAGATAGTATCTTACCGCACATCGTGGAGTAAGATAGTATCTTACCGCACACCGTGGAGTAAGATAGTATCTTACCGCACACCGTGGAGTAAGATAGTATCTTACCGCACACCGTGGAGTAAGATAGTATCTTACCGCACACCGTGGAGTAAGATAGTATCTTACTCCACACCGTGGAGTAAGATAGTATCTTACCGCACACCGTGGAGTAAGATAGTATCTTACCGCACACCGTGGAGTAAGATAGTATCTTACCGCACACCGTGGAGTAAGATAGTATCTTACCGCACACCGTGGAGTAAGCTAGTATCTTACCGCACACCGTGGAGTAAGATAGTATCTTACCGCACACCGTGGAGTAAGATAGTATCTTACCGCACACCGTGGAGTAAGATAGTATCTTACCGCACACCGTGGAGTAAGATAGTATCTTACCGCACACCGTGGAGTAAGATAGTATCTTACCGCACACCGTGGAGTAAGATAGTATCTTACCGCACACCGTGGAGTAAGATAGTATCTTACCGCACATCGTGGAGTAAGATAGTATCTTACCGCACAGCATGGAGTAAGATAGTATCTTACCGCACACCGTGGAGTAAGATAGTATCTTACCGCACACCGTGGAGTAAGATAGTATCTTACCGCACACCGTGGAGTAAGATAGTAGCTTACCGCACACCGTGGAGTAAGATAGTATCTTACCGCACACCGTGGAGTAAGATAGTATCTTACCGCACACCGTGGAGTAAGATAGTATCTTGAACATTAAAATGGTATAAAATACCGACAGATTGTTAGGTAAGACACATATGCAACAGTTAGGTATCTTTATTTCGAAACGTTTCGCCTACACAGTAGGCTTCTTCAGTCGAGTACAGAAACTTTTCTGTACTCGACTGAAGAAGCCTACTGTGTAGGCGAAACGTTTCGAAATAAAGATACCTAACTGTTGCATATGTGTCTTACCTAACAAGATAGTATCTTACCGCACACCGTGGAGTAAGATAGTATCTTACCGCACACCGTGGAGTAAGATAGTATCTTACGGCACACCGTGGAGTAAGATAGTATCTTACGGCACACCGTGGAGTAAGATAGTATCTTACCGCACACCGTGGAGTAAGGTAGTATCTTACTCCACACCGTGGAGTAAGATAGTATCTTACCGCACACCGTGTAGTAAGATAGTATCAGTCACACACATGATTCCTGAAACTCAGGAATTAGGTCTTCCCGTGTAATGTTATTTATGTAACTTTCAAGAGGAAACTGGACAAGTATCTTCGCCAGGTGCCAGTTCAACCAGGCTGTGATTGATATGTGGGGCAGCAGGCCTCCAGCAGCAACAACCTGGTTGACCAGGCAAGCACCAGACGAGCCTGGCCCATGGCCGGCTCAGAGAGTAGATTAACTCGGAACTCCTCAAATGTATATTAAAGGTAGCCTTGACGAGTTGTGCGAGGCCCTGGGTCAGGCTTGTCTGATGCTTGCTTGGTCAGCCTGACTGTTGCTGCTGGCGGCTCCCTGACCCACATATACATCACAGCCTAGTTGATCCTGCAACTGAAGGAGGTGCTGGTCCGGTTTTCTCTTGAAAACTTCTTAACTTGAGAATGTTTCTGATATCTTCTGGTAAGATGTTAAATAGTCTGGAACTAGGGATGTTGATATAATATTCTCGTATTGTGTCCACGGCATCCCTTCTTTTCATTGACTTTACAGTATTTTACACTTCTTCCCATATATCTTGCTCCAGTATGTTGTCATGGCAGTTTGGAGATTTAGGACCAGGACCCAAGTATTTTCCACATCATACTGTTTTGTATCTCTTCTCCATTCCAGTGTATACATATTTAAGACTCTGAAGTATTCCCAGTAATTTAAATGCTTCGTTGTATGTATGCGCACTGTAAATGATCTTTGTATTTGTTCCAGCCCTGCTTTATCTCCTGCCTTCAACGGACAGGTCTACACTAAACAATACTATAAGCAAGAAAGCAGAGGCAACTAGAACAATGTCACCATTTGTTGTTTTGAAAATTCAGATTATATACATTTCGTCATTTTCCTGACTCATGACATTTATCTTATTGTGTTTTTTAAAAGAAAGATCAGCTGGCATTATTACAACCAGGTCCTTCACATGTTACTTTCATTGTCTTTGATGATCTTGTGTTTTGTATACAGTGTTCCTTCTGGGTTCTTCATTGTGACCATATCCTGGCAGCTGGAACTGATCACCACTCAACCTCACCTTGTTCTCCACTGACAGTTTTCTTTGTCTTCTAGCGAGGTGATTTTCAAGCTTTTTGGAATCATCTGAAAATGATGATACGAAACTGTGCAGGAATGATGTGAGGCATGTTGTGCAGGAGTGATGTGATGTATGATGTGCAGGAGTGATGTGAGGCATGTTGTGCAGAAGTGATGTGATGTATGATGTGCAGGAGTGATGTGAGGCATGTGCAGAAGTGATGTGATGTATGATGTGCAGGAGTGATGTGAGGCATGTTGTGCAGAAGTGATGTGATGTATGATGTGCAGGAGTGATGTGAGGCATGTTGTGCAGGAGTGATGTGATGTATGATGTGCAGGAGTGATGTGAGGCATGTTGTGCAGGAGTGATGTGATGTATGATGTGCAGGAGTGATGTGAGGCATGTTGTGCAGGAGTGATGTGATGTATGATGTGCAGGAGTGATGTGAGGCATGTTGTGCAGAAGTGATGTGATGTATGATGTGCAGGAGTGATGTGAGGCATGTTGTGCAGGAGTGATATGATGTATGATGTGCAGGAGTGATGTGAAGCATGTTGTGCAGGAGTGATGTGATGTATGATGTGCAGGAGTGATGTGAGACATATTGTGCAGGAGTGATGTGATGTATGATGTGCAGGAGTGATGTGAGACATGTTGTGCAGGAGTGATGTGATGTATGATGTGCAGGAGTGATGTGAGGCATGTTGTGCAGAAGTGATGTGATGTATGATGTGCAGGAGTGATGTGAGGCATGTTGTGCAGGAGTGATGTGATGTATGATGTACAGGAGTGATGTGAGGCATGTTGTGCAGGAGTGATGTAAGGTATGATGTGCAGGAGTGATGTGAGGCATGATGTGCAGGAGTGATGTGAGGCATGATGTGCAGGAGTGATGTAAGGTATGATGTGCAGGAGTGATGTGAGGTATGATGTGCAGGAGTGATGTGAGGCATGTGCAGGAGTGATGTAAGGTATGATGTGCAGGAGTGATGTGAGGCATGATGTGCAGGAGTGATGTGAGGTATGATGTGCAGGAGTGATGTGAGGCATGATGTGCAGGAGTGATGTGAGGTATGATGTGCAGGAGTGATGTGAGGCATGATGTGCAGGAGTGATGTGAGGTATGATGTGCAGGAGTGATGTGAGGCATGTTGTGCAGGAGTGATGTAAGGTATGATGTGCAGGAGTGATGTGAGGCATGATGTGCAGGAGTGATGTGAGGTATGATGTGCAGGAGTGATGTGAGGCATGATGTGCAGGAATTATGTGAGGCATGATGTGCAGGAGTGATGTGATTCATGTGCTGGAGTGATGTGAGGCATGTGCAGAAGTGATGTAGGTATGATGTGCAGGAGTGATGTGAGGTATGATGTGCAGGAGTGATGTGAGGTATGATGTGCAGGAGTGATGTGAGGTATGATGTGCAAGAATTATGTGAGGCATGATGTGCAGGAGTGATGTGATTCATGATGTGCAGGAGTGATGTGAGGCATGATGTGCAGGAGTGATGTGAGGTATGATGTGCAGGAGTGATGTGAGGCATGATGTGCATGCAGGAGTGATGTGAGGTACTATGTACAGGAGGGATGTGAGGCATGATGTGCAGTAGTGATGAGGCATGATGTGCAAGAGTGATGTGAGGCATGATATGCATGCAGGAGTGATGTGAGGCATGATGTGCAGGAGTGATGTGAATAATGTACAGGAGTGATGTGAGGCATGGTGTGCAGGAATGATGTGAGGCATGATGTGCAGGAGTGATGTGAGGCATGATGTGCAGGAGTGTTGTAAGGCATGATGTGCAGGAGTGGTGTGAACCATGATGTGCAGGAATGTGAGGCATGGTGTGCAGAACTGATGTGAGCCGTGATGTGCAGGACCGATGTGAGCCATGATGTGCAGGAGTGATGTAAGGCATGATGTGCAGGAGTTATGTGAATAATGTGCAGGAGTGATGTGATTCATGATTTGCAGGAGTGGCATGGAAGAATAATGTGAAGGAGTGATGTGTTGCATGATTTTCAGGAGTGACGTGATTCATGATTTGCAGGAGTGATGTGAAGACATGATATGCAGGAGTGATGTGCGAGTCTGATGTAAGGCATGATGTGAAGTTATGATGTGCAAAAGTTATGTGCAGGGGTGATGTGAAGCATGATGTGTAAGGATGTACAGATGTGATGTGTAAGAATGATGTACAAATGTGATGTGTAGGACTGATATACAAGGTTAATATTAGTGCTGGACTGTTGCAAGGCATGATGTGACATGTGCAGGCATGATGTGCAAGAATAATGTGAAGCATGGTGTGCAGGAGTGATGTGCAGAAATGTGGGGCATGATGTATAGGAATGGTGTGCATCAATACATCATTTGTATTTGCAGATATACAAGGCCTTAAACCATCCACCATCAACAAAATACCTGTATATCTGTGGACTCCTTGTGTAGTCACAAGCGATGTTTGTGGCTTTCACAGAGATCCACACGAAAGATCACTTTGAGAACGAAATATGAATATCAAGAGATATTATGGAGAGCAGGACGATCTTGTCTGTCACAACTGCTGAACCACTATGACAGAATTATAGAGGCGTTGGAAGACGACCAAAACGCAGATTTTGCAAAGGCGTTTGACAAATGCGATCATGGAATGATAACGCACAAAATGAGGGCCATGGACATTACAGGGAAGGTAGGCAGACGGACACAAAATGTAGTAGTAAACAGAGCAAAATCCAGCATCAGCGAGGTCAAATGCTCAGTGCCAAAAGGCACTGTCCTGGCCACCTCTGCTGTTTCTCATTTGCATAGCAGACATAGAAACACCCGTCACACTTTTGTATTATCATTTGCAAATGACACTTAAAATAAGCATGAAAGTCACTACGGTCGAGGACACTGAAAAATTACAGGAAGACATAAGCAGGGTTTTTCAGTGGGCAGTGGAGAACAACATGACGTTCAATGGGGATAAGTTCCAGCTGCTTTGGTATGGAAAGAATGATGAATTCAAAAGGAACACTATATACAAAACTCAAGAGGGTCACCAAATAGATCGAAAGGAACACGTAAAAGACTTGGGAATAATTATGTCAGCTGACCTTTCTCTTAAAGACCATAACAAGGCAAAGATCACGACAGCCAGGAAGATGACGGGGTGGGTATTGAGAACTTCTAAAACAAGGGAAATAATGTAAAGTAAAAGGACACAAGTGCAACTAATGTGACATTTTATTGTGGCAATGTTTCGCTCTCCAGGAGCTTTATCAAGCCATTAATGGCTTGATAAAGCTCCTGGAGAGCGAAACGTTGCCACAATAAAATGTCACATTAGTTGCACTTGTGTCCTTTTACTTTACATATTGTTGGTAATTCTACCAACTTTATTACAAGGGAAATAATGCCGATGGTGACATTCTTCCAATCGCTAGTGCTCCCTCTCTTATTTAGAATATTGCTCAGTGCTGACGGCCCCGTTCAGAGCAGGAGAAATATCAGAGCTGGAACATATACAGAGATCGTTTACGGCTCACATTGAGCCAGTAAAGCACCTAAATTACTGGGAATGCCTGCAAGTCTTGAATATATACTCATTGGAGCGGAGGAGAGAGAGATACATGATAATATATACCTGGAAAGTACTCGAGGGCCTAGTCACATATCTGCACACTGCCATAACAACATACTGGAGTGAGGTATGGGAGGAAGTGTAAAATAAACCCAGTGAGGAGCAGGGGTGCGGTGGGGACAACAAGGGAACACTGTATCAACATTCGGGGTCCCAGGCTATTCAACATCTTACCAGAAGATATCAGAAGCACGACTGGAACAAGTGTAGAAGCCTTGAAGAGGAAGCTGGACAAGTACCTTCACCAAGTGCCAGATCAACCAGGCTGTTATGGATATGTGGGGCAGCGGGCCTCCAGCAGCAACAGCGTGGTTGACCAGGCAAGCATCAGACGAACCTGGCCCATGACCGGGCTCCGAAAGTAGCAAAACTTTCGAAACTCTTCAAAGGTAAAGGTATATCAAAAGGTACAACTTAAGGTGTGACAGAAATAACAGGCTATGGGGGGAGGTTAGCCTGCATGAGAAAGAGTCTCTCATTTACACTGAGTTATTAAACTCCACAAATGACGTAGTTGAAGTTTTGGCAGTAAAAATTGAGAAGCAAAGCCTAATGGTTATTATGGATGTATACCAACCGCCAGATGAAACATCCGTACAGTTCAAGGAACAGTTCTTGAAAATTTATTACTGTCTGAAAAAATCATCCAACCCAGCCACTGACATCTTTATTGTTACCTGCTGACTTAAATTTAAGACATAAAAAATGGAAGAATGTAGCAAATAATGTTATAGTAAAGATAACCACAGAGGCAGCAGCAACTCAGATGAAATTTTCACACAAATAAGCTGCTGAATCTTTGCAATAAATTCACCTTAAGCCAGAAAATAGTGGAGCCAACGAGACTGAAAAATACACTTTTACTCTGTTGTCACAGATAATGATGACTTGGTAAGAAATATAACAGTATTGAAGACGATTAATTCAGATCACAGTCTAATCAAAGTTCTGACTGAATGTAAAGGGATCCTGACCACCAAAGTGCAAACAATTACGAGGGTGCCTTCACTAAATTTAAATTTAGCAAAAACAAGAACTGGGATGAAATATATCATGTCCTTACTGAAACATGGTGGGACTGTATCTTAATTAACATGGATCAACTTTGTGGCATTTGAAATATGTTCAAGGGAGATTTAAACTAGAGAGACGCTCCCTCTACAGGTAAAGGTGAAGAATCACAGAGCTTCTCAAGGGGGCTAGATTATCGGAAATGCAAAAGGAAGCACTGGCTAGGGAAATATAAAATACTGAACTTGAGTTAAATGAATCATACAGAATCCAAAGGAGCTAAAAGTTATTAATTAAATTTAAAGAAATACAGAACATTTCTTTTCATATGCCAATAACTCCATCCAGTATTGGGCCCTTGCCACAACAAGATGGAACTTACACTGGTGACAACAGAGGAATTAGTGAGATACTGAAGTTTCAGTATGACTCTGTTTAGTGAGTCATTAATCAGACTAAAGATCGACAATCTGAACTTTTCTTTTATGAACGAGACTGAGAACCTTGTCAATATCTTCAAATTTTCTGACATACCCGTGACACCACTGGACTTTGACGAAGACATTGACAATATCCTCATACACTTAGCCCTAGGCCCTGACTCATGAAATTCCGTGTTCATCAAGAATGGCAAGAAACCCCTATCTCGTGCCTTAAGTATGCATTAGAGAGGGAGCCTAGACACCATGGTCATCGCAGTCACTACAAACAATGAATATAGTCCCACGCCACAAAGGTGGCAGCAGAACAACAACAGAATTATAGATCAGTAGCTCTACCATCCCACACCATAAAAATCTTTAAAAGGGTACTCTGAAGCAAGATTACCATCCACTTGGATTCCCAACAACTGCACAACTCAGGACATCATAGGTTTAGGGCAGTGGTTCCCAAACTTTTTCAGCTTGTTACCCAATTTAACATGCCACATAAAGCATGTTACCCTTTTCACAAAATGTTGTTATTATTGATATATATGGCTAAACGTGAACGTATACAGCCTCGCATACTCTGCTAATCCTAGCAAAACCATTGAAAACGTAAGAACCACACATACATTATATATAAAATTAATAATAGCTACAAATTCACAGTAACAGTGGGTAAATACTAACTATATACTGCACAGGGCAGTACACATACATACCAGCTTATGTCTACCTCGGCTGATGCTCACAGATAAACTGACAGTGTGAAATAGAGGCAGCCTCAAGAAGTGAGTGACGCGTACTGGACAGGTCAATCTGGGCTACTGAGTGACTTTTGTCCTGAAGCATACTTGTCAAAATACTTTTGGGTTTCCACACACTTAGCTATATATTTCTTCTTTTCTAATACTGTATATTAGTTTTTGATGTTTATTGTTATTTGGTTTAACTTTATTACTTACTTATAATAGGTTTACTTTACAACTTTATATACTAAGACAAAGTTAACAATAATCCTCATACCGGGTACCGCATTGTTTTGTTGATTTTCAGAATTCATAACTTTTTTTCTGTCACCCCTCCATTACCCACCAAAAATGGTTAAATTACCCCCAGGGGGTAATTTACCCCCAGTTTGGGAACCACTGGTTTAGGGGAAGGTGTTCCTTCCTCTTACAACTACTGGACCACTATGAGGTCTTAGTTACATTGGAGAACAAACAGAATGTAGGTGTATACACAGATCATGGTGTAATAGTTCACAAAATGAGTGCTAAAGGAATAACTAGAAAAGTGGGCGGATTGATCTTACACTTTCTGACCAATAGAACACAAGGAGTAATAGTAATCAGAGTGAAGTCAGAGGCTGCTGCAGTGAAAAGTTCTGTTCCACAAGGTACACTACTCGCCTCCAATGCTTTTCCTCATCCTCATATCTGACATAGACAAAGATGTATATCATAGCACTGTCTTCCTTTCCAGATGATATTAGATATTGCTTGAGATTGCCATCCAATGAGGACACTGTAAATCTTGAAGCAGATATAAACTAGGTCTTCCAGTAGGCCACAGAAAACAATATGATGTTCAATGAGGATAGATTTTATTTTCTCCGCTGTGGAAAACTTGAGGAAATAAAACATATTCTAATCACAAATAACTAATGTGAAGGACGTACGAGTGATAATGTCGCCTTCTAGGATCACAACAATGTCATTTTCACAGCTGCGAGGAAAATAATAGTATGAATATTGAGAACCTTCAAAACAAGGGATGCCAAACCAAGGTTGATTCACTTTAAGTAACTGGTTCTATTTAATTTGGAATACTGTTGTACACTAACAGCCCCTTTCAAGGCAGGCAAAATTACAGATCTGGAGAATGTTAAGAGAACCTTCACTGCAAGTATAAGTTCGGCTAATCACCTTAATTACTGAAATCTCTTGACCTGTACTCCTTCGAGTGCAGGCTGGAAAAGTACATAGTAATTTATACCTGGAAAATCTTAGAGGGACTGTTCCAAATGTTCACACAGAAATTACTCCCTATGAAAGCAAAAGACTGAGCAAACGGTTCAACAGAACTTCAGTGAAAAACAAAGGTATAATGAGTACACTAAGAGAAAATAATGTGTCAGGGGCCAACAACTATTCAACAACCTCCCATCATACATAAGGGAGATAGACCGTTGGCTGTCTTCAAGAGGGTACTGGATAGATTATAAAGTCAGTACCAGACCAGTTGGGGTATGGTTCATACGATGGATTACCTGCGACCAGCAGTAACAACCTAACTGACGAGGCCCTGATTCACCGCGAGACTTGGTCATGGACTGGACCGTGAGAGCACTGACTTCCGGAACACCCTCCTGATAGACTCAAGGTAGGGATGATGTGCAGGGATGATGCGAGGCATGATGTGCATGATATTGCTAGAAACCCCAAATATTCCTACACATATACAAAATTTAAGTTAAGAACTAGGTGTAAAAATTGGAAAATTAATCACAGGAGGTTCATACACAGATGATGAAAAAGAAATGAGTGAAATTCTAGAAGGCCAATATGAATCAGTGTTCAGCATTCCATTCTACAAGAGCAGGGTGGAGAATGCAGAATTTTTTTCGTTACCCCCTGAAGGCCACACAGATCACATAACAGACATTAGTGCAAATCCCGAAGAATTAAAAAAAAATAGAAAACACCCACTCATGCAACAACTGGACCAGATTCATGGAATTATTTATAAAGAAGTGCAAAAGTGCACTATTGTGAGCACTCATTATTCTTTAGAAGAAGATTTTAGATACAAATGAAATCTGAGAGGCCTTAAAGAGTGTGGACATACCTCAAAATTTTGCATAAAGAGGCAGTGGGGCACTAGCCAAAAATTACAGACCAGTAACACTTATGTCACACATAAAAGTCTGTGAAATGGTGAAGAGATCAAATTACAAACTTTATGGTACAGTATAACCTACGGAGCCCAAACCATCTTGAATTCACAGCAGGATGATCATGCTTGTCACAGTTCCTTAAAACACCATAACAGGTTACGGAGGCTTTGGAAGAAAACCAAAGTACAGATGTTGTCTCCACAAATTTTGCTAAGACATTTGACAAATATGATCGTAGAGTGACTGCACAATTGCACATAGATTGCGAGCGTTAGATATAAGGAAAAAAATAAGGAAATGGTTTTTCATTTTTCTAAAAAAAAAAAAAAAAAAAAAAAACACACACACACGAAGTAGCTAACAGAACAGAATTCGCAAAGTAAAAGAAGCTTAGTATTACTGGGAATGGTTGAAGTCCCTTGATTTATATTCTTAGGAATGCAGGCGAGAAAGATACATGATAATATACTTGGAAAAATTTAGAGGGATTAGTACCAAGTTTGCATACGAAAATCACTCCCTACGAAAACAAAAGACTAGGCAGGAGATGCAGCATCCCCTCAATGAAAAGCAGGGGCACCACGAGTACGCTAAGCGACAACACAGTACGTGTCAGGGGTCCAAGACTGCTCAGCTGCTTCCCAACATACGAAAGGGAGATTACCATAGACCCCTGGCTGTCTTCAAGAAGGCGCTGCACAGGCATCTAAAATCAGTACACGATCAGCCGGGCTGTGGTTCATATGTTGGTTTGCATGCGGCCAGCAGTAACAACCTGGTTGATCAGGCCCTGATCCACCGTGAGGCCTGGTCATAGACTAGGCCTTAGGGGCGTTGACTCCCGAAACCCTCTCCAAGTATACCCCAAGGTGCAGTCCTGGTACCTTTACTGTTTCTTATCCTCATAGACATAGACAAAAACACCCAGCACACTTTTGTATCATCATTTGCAGACACTAAAATAAGCATGAAAGTCACTACGGTAGAGGACACTGAAAAAGCACAGGAAGACATAAACAGGGTTTTCCAGTGGGCAGTGGAGAACAACATGACGTTCAATGGTGATAAATTCCAGCTGCTTAGGTATGGAAAGAATGAAGAACTCAAAAGGGGCACTATATACAAAACTCAAGAGGGTCACCAAATAGAACGTAAGGAACACATAAAAGACTTGGGAATAATTATGTCAACGGACCTTTCTTTTAAAGACCATAACAAGACAAAGATCACAACAGCCAGGAAGATGACGGGTTGGGTATTGAGAACTTTCAAAACAAAGGAAATAATGCCGATGGTGACACTCTTCAAATCGCTAGTGCTCCCTCACTTAGAATATTGCTCAGTGCTGACTGCCCCATTCAGAGCAGGAGAAATATCGGAGCTGGAACAAATACAGAGATCGTGTACGGCTCACATTGAGCCAGTACAGCACCTAAACTACTGGGAATGCCTGCAAGTCTTGAACATGTATTCATTGGAGCGGAGGAGAGAGAGATACTTGATAATATATACCTGGAAAATATTCGAGGGCTTGGTCCCAAATCTGCACACTGCTATAACAACATACTGGAGTGAGAAATGTAGGAGGAAGTGTAAAATAAACTCAGTGAGGAGCAGGGGTGCGGTGGGGACAATAGGGGAACACTGTATGAACATCCGGGGTCCCAGACTATTCAATATCTTACCAGAAGATATCAGAAACACAACTGGAACAAGTGTAGAAGCCTTCAAGAGGAAACTGAACAAGTATCTTCACCATGTGCCAGATCAACCAGGCTTTGATAGATATGTGGGGCAGTGGGCCTTCAGCAGCAACAGCCTGGTTGACCAGGCAAGCACCAGATGAGCCTAGCCCATGACTGGGCTCAGAGAGTAGATTAACTCTCGAAACTCTTCAGAGGTATATCAAAGGTAGCAGACACAGAAAAAACTCCCACCATAAAAGCATATTATCATTTGCAGATGATACCAAAATAAGCATCAATATCACTGCAGTAGAGGACATAAACAATCTTCTAGGAGGCAGTAAAGAAAAAATGACGTTCATTGGTGACAAATTCCATCTACTTAGATATAACAAGGATGAAAGAACTGAAGAGAAACACAAGATCATCACCAAACAGAATGAAAGAAACATGTGAGAGATCTGGGTGTAATAATGTCAGCTGGCCTTCTTTGAAAGACCATAGCAAGGCAAATATCAGGAAAATGATGGTATGTGATGAATGATTTTGAAAACCTACAAGTTGAAGAATTGAGACACTTATGCAACTTATGTTGCATAAGTGTCTCAGTTCTTCAAAATGATGGTATGGATAATGATAATTTTCAAAACAAGGGGAAATAGTGCCAGTGGTGACATTTTTAAAATGTTATAGTGCTCTCTCACCTAAAGTATTGTTCACTGTTGACGGCTCCTTTCAGGCCAGGGGAGATATCAGTGCTGGAATAAGGTCGCATAGGGCCAATAAATCATATAAATTATTGGTAACGTCCCAAAGTCCAAAGCACTGGTATGTACTCAGCGTGGAAGGTGCTTGAGGGTCTGGTCCCACATCTGCACACAACCAGAGAAACAGACTGAAGCGACAGATATGTGATAATGTGACAAATAAACTTAGTGAAAAACAGGGGCGTCGTGGGCACAATAAGAGAACATTGTATCAGCATTCTTGGTCCCAGACTATTTAACACTTCAGCAAGATATCAGAAACACTGCCGGAACAAGTGTAGGAAAATTCTCGAAAGCCTTCAGAAGTATATCAAAGGAATGATGTGCAGGGGTGATGTGAAGGGAAGATGTGCAGGGGTGATGTGAAGGGATGATGTGCAAGGATGATGTGAAGGGAAGATGTGCATGGGTGATATGAAGGGAAGATGTGCAAGGGTGATGTGAAGGGATGATGTGCAGGAATGTGAAGGGATGATGCTCAGGGGTGATGGATATTAATGATGTACATTAGTAATGTGCAAGAGTGATGTACAGAGGTGATGTACAGGGATAATGTACATTAATGATGTGCAGGAGTGATGTACAGGAGTAATGTACAGGAGTAATGTACAAGAGTGATGTACAGGAGTAATGTACAGGAATGATGTACAGGACTAACATAAAGGAGTGATGTACAGGGGTAATGTACAAGGGTGGTGTACATGAGTGATGTGCATTGTTGATTTATAAATGTGATGCACATTAATGTTGTACAGGGGTGATGTACAGGGATGACGTTCAGGGGTGATGTACATGGGTGATGTACAGGGGAGTGGAGAGCAGACTGCTGGAAGACAAGGTCACTTGGAGGTTACAATGTTATTGTAGAAGCCACACATCTCATCCTTGCTGCCTCCCCACTCCCCTCGTCACTCAATTTCTCCCCCTCCCACTCATCTCACTCCCCTCCCCACTTACTCTCCCATGATCACTGCCTCCCCACTCACACAAACCACTGGTTTAAATAATTGTATAACACTTAACATTCAAGTCGTTCCCACCCCGTCTACAAAAAGTAATGTTTTTCATTACATATCAGTAGTTGAGATTTCGATTATGTATTTATCTTTGATATACGTTTCAAATTAAATTTGACAAATTATAAAACAGATTTATGTTTTTGTATCACATGTAATTTTTTGTACGTATACTGCATATTTTACACACCTCCTTAGATTTGTTAAGGGTTTGTCGCCAAAGTAGCTAGTTTATTGTGCACCTCATGTCCATCCTGTGGAGGGTAGCACAGGAACATATGGATTCACAAAAGGCCTGGGAATTAGGCCCCAAAAGGGTTAACAGGAGTACATCTGGATTTATATTTACAGTTGACTTATCTGTTGCAAGCAGATTTAGGAAATTTGGCTAATATGTCTGGTATCTTGTTTTTATTAATAAGAAACCTTGACATATCACATAGGTTATTATGCTGTCTATCTGTATGCTTCTTAATATATTTTTTTTTTATCACACTGGCCGATTCCCACCAAGGCAGGGTGGCCCCGAAAAAGAAAAACTTTCACCATCATTCACTCCATCACTGTCTTGCCAGAAGGGTGCTTTACACTTCAGTTTTTAAACTGCAACATTAACACCCCTCCTTCAGAGTGCAGGCACTGTACTTCCCATCTCCAGGACTCAAGTCCGGCCTGCCGGTTTCCCTGAACCCCTTCATAAATGTTACTTTGCTCACACTCCAACAGCACGTCAAGTATTAAAAACCATTTGTCTCCATTCACTCCTATCAAACACGCTCACGCATGCCTGCTGGAAGTCCAAGCCCCTCGCACACAAAACCTCCTTTACCCCCTCCCTCCAACCTTTCCTAGGCCGACCCCTACCCCGTCTTCCTTCCACTACAGACTGATACACTCTTGAAGTTATTCTGTTTCGCTCCATTCTCTCCACATGTCCGAACCACCTCAACAACCCTTCCTCAGCCCTCTGGACAACAGTTTTGGTAATCCCGCACCTCCTCCTAACTTCCAAACTACGAATTCTCTGCATTATATTCACACCACACATTGCTCTCAGATATGACATCTCCACTGCCTCCAGCCTTCTCCTCGCTGCAACATTCATCACCCATGCTTCACACCCATATAAGAGCGTTGGTAAAACTATACTCTCATACATTCCTCTCTTTGCCTCCAAGGACAAAGTTCTTTGTCTCCACAGACTCCTAAGTGCACCACTCACCCTTTTCCCCTCATCAATTCTATGATTCACCTCATCTTTCATAGACCCATCCACTGACACGTCCACTCCCAAATATCTGAATACATTCACCTCCTCCATACTCTCTCCCTCCAATCTGATATCCAATCTTTCATCACCTAATCTTTTTGTTATCCTCATAACCTTACTCTTTCCTGTATTCACTTTCAATTTTCTTTTGCACACCCTACCAAATTCATCCACCAATCTCTGCAACTTCTCTTCAGAATCTCCCAAGAGCACAGTGTCATCAGCAAAGAGCAACTGTGACAACTCCCACTTTATGTGTGATTCTTTATCTTTTAACTCCACGCCTCTTGCCAAGACCCTCGCATTTACTTCTCTTACAACCCCATCTATAAATATATTAAACAACCACGGTGACATCACACATCCTTGTCTAAGGCCTACTTTTACTGGGAAATAATTTCCCTCTTTCCTACATACTCTAATTTGAGCCTCACTATCCTCGTAAAAACTCTTCACTGCTTTCAGTAACCTACCTCCTACACCATACACCTGCAACATCTGCCACATTGCCCCCCTATCCACCCTGTCATACTCCTTTTCCAAATCCATAAATGCCACAAAGACCTCTTTAGCCTTATCTAAATACTGTTCACTTATATGTTTCACTGTAAACACCTGGTCCACACACCCCCTACCTTTCCTAAAGCCTCCTTGTTCATCTGCTATCCTATTCTCCGTCTTACTCTTAATTCTTTCAATAATAACTCTACCATACACTTTGCCAGGTATACTCAACAGACTTATCCCCCTATAATTTTTGCACTCTCTTTTATCCCCTTTGCCTTTATACAAAGGAACTATGCATGCTCTCTGCCAATCCCTAGGTACCTTACCCTCTTCCATACATTTATTAAATAATTGCACCAACCACTCCAAAACTACATCCCCACCTGCTTTTAACATTTCTATCTTTATCCCATCAATCCCGGCTGCCTTACCCCCTTTCATTTTACCTACTGCCTCACGAACTTCCCCCCACACTCACAACTGGCTCTTCCTCACTCCTACAAGATGTTGTTCCTCCTTGCCCTATACACTAAATCACAGCTTCCCTATCTTCATCAACATTTAACAATTCCTCAAAATATATTCCCTCCATCTTCCCAATACCTCTACATCTCCATTTAATAACTCTCCTCTCCTATTTTTAACTGACAAATCCATTTGTTCTCTAGGCTTTCTTAACTTGTTAATCTCACTCCAAAACTTTTTCTTATTTTCAACAAAATTTGTTGATAACATCTCACCCACTCTCTCATTTGCTCTCTTTTTACACTGCTTCACCACTCTCTTAACCTCTCTCTTTTTCTCCATATACTCTTCCCTCCTTGTAAAAACTTCTCATATGCTAACTTTTTCTCCCTTACTACTCTCTTCACATCATCATTCCACCAATCGCTCCTCTTCCCTCCCGCACCCACTTTCCTGTAACCACAAACTTCTGCTGAACACTCTAACACTACATTTTTAAACCTACCCCATACCTCCTCGACCCCATTGCCTATGCTCTCATTAGCCCATCTATCCTCCAATAGCTGTTTATATCTTACCCTAACTGCTTCTTAATAAGTGGATAATTAAGCACATGGTGACCATGAGGCAAGCCACTTACTTTGCATTTAGTTTGATCATCATCTGTGTGTCTGCCAAACTGCCAGAAGTACTTGAAACCAAGCCTAAGCCTGGCTACTACAATATCAGTTGGTGTTCACATTGCAAGTTGCTCCATAAATGTACTTATCTACATTCATGTTGTCATAATGGGTTATAGATCTACAGTGGACCCTCAGCTAACGATGGCATCACCTAATATTAAATCCAGCTAACGATACATTTTAACGCAAAATTTTTGCCTCAGCTAACACTAAAAAACTCACCCTACGCGATTCGTTCGAGACGCGTCCACGTGTGGCCTGAGCACCAGTGTTTACAAGCCAACCAGTGCGGTTGCATCTACACATACATTCGGTACATTTCACATTATCCCAGTGTTTTTAGTGCTTGTAGCTGCAAAATAAGTCACCTTGGACCCCAAGAAAGCTTCTAGTGCCATCCCTATGGTAAAAAGGGTGAGAATTAGTATGGAATTGAAAAAAGAGATTAAGGAAATGTGTGCAAAGTGGCTTGAAGTGCAAACCTTTCTGGATGAAAATCACCCTCACACAGCTGTTGCAAGCCGTGCTGGTGACTGTTACAATGACAATGTTGTGAACCACTTTAGACAAATCATAAAGGAACAAGAGGTACAGAGCTCTATGGACAGATATGTTGTGCGACAGAGGTCCAGTGACTCTTAAGCTGGTCCTAGTGGCATTAACAGAAGTAGGGAAGTAACCCCAGAAAAGGACTTGATACCTCAAGTCCTAATGGAAGGGGATTCCCCTTCTAAACATTAACAACTTCCACACTCTCCCCTCCTCCCATTCCATCAATCATTACCAGATCTTCAATAAAGGTAAGTGTCAGTTTGTGTGTATTAAAATTAATATTTCATGTGGTAAAATTTTTTTTTTTTTTTCATACTTTGGGATGTCTTGCACGGATTAATTTGATTTCCATTATTTCTTATGGGGAAAATTAATTCAGCTAACGATAATTTCAGCTAACGATGAGCTCTCAGGAACGAATTAATATCATTAGCTGAGGGTCCACTGTACTCAGGCTTATACGCAACTGCATTCCTTTGGCATTCACTTTCATTATTTACTTCTCGTAATATTATTCCTATTGCTAGACACAGATATACAAAAGTTATATTCTACATATTCCTTCAGGGAATTTTGTTTGGCTAACTTATCAGTTTTATCATGGAGTAATTTAGTTTGTGATGGAATCCATAAAAATTGTACAATAATTCCCTTTTCCCGGATTTCTGAGTAGCAATATCTGGCTTCTCCAATGAGTGTGTTGTAAGTCATTATGTGAATCAAGAGTCTTCATGATGACATTGAATCAGTAATAATCAGAGTCAAGCTTAGTGCCATAAGTTAACTTTAGCGCAGTTAGGAAGACTTTGTAATTGGTCCAAGTAGGACCGGAATGTCGTGAGCTCCTCTCTCCTATGTGCAGGTTATTTGTGCATAATTCAGTTTGCTGTGTAGACACCCGGTTGTTAATTCTTATGCCCAACCTTACATAATTCATATTGTTCTTAACTAGTGAGGTAACAACAAGGGCAGATGCAGCACTACTAGCAGACTCCTGCTTAGATACATCAGTGTATATAATTTGTGATAAAATATGACTTAAAAGTTAAGTGAGAAATTTCTTCTTGATCAGTTGCTTGATTAAGTGATTTAAGTAAGGGATTACTAGTGATGAGATTCTTGGGAGGGCCTTGTGATATTAAATGAACATAACTTCTATGGAGGGATGAAATGCTCTTGTTGACTACAGTGATCCAGTTCATTCAGGTTATAAAACTTAATATAATTGTATAGTTTCACATCCCATTTAGATCTACGTTTATTTCTTTCTAGACATTTAGTAGATATGTAGCAAAAGTGTTTGGTTCATTTCTTAACATTTTAATATCAAGTAGTATTAATCTCAGGTAATTCTATCTGATATTATGAACACTAATTTCCTTCCTCACAGCAAGAATCTTGGAAGTTTAAGGAAAGCCAAGAGTAAGGCTAAGGTCTTCATTTTGCATTAGCTCCAAGGACCAGAGAGAATTTTCCTTAGGTAATATAATATTAGTATAGGTGCAGAATAATCAGTTAAGAAACTGATATAGTCTACATACATCAATGTCGCTATTCTCACATTAGCATGGTTGTTAGGGCTGTAGTCAGGGGTGGACCTGTTATGAAACTAATGAAGCTTAATTAAGCTTCAGGGCCCCTAATGCCAGAGGGGCCCCAGAAGTGACTTTACTCCACGTTGCTTAAAAATTTTGGGTCTGCTGTAAGAAAAGGGTTGCAAAGGGGCCCACATAACAGTTCAAGCTTCAGGGCCCAAAAAATGTAGGTCTGCCTGTAGCCAGCAACAGCTCTGAGAGAATTTAGTCTGTTACAAGAAAAAGTCTCAAGGGACAGAAAAAACTATTTAGGGATCTCCCTTCCTTGTAGTCTTCGCTTCGCATGGTTTACCTCTCAAAAATCTGTAAGGTTACAATGATTCATTATAACAGACATGTACAGTATATGTTTTAATGCTGTAATATAATTTGCATACTTGTTACTCTGGTCTGGACTACTGCAGTGGCGATCTCACCAAGTGTAGCTTGTGACTACACCATAGTCTCGCTTTCCTTTTATCCCTCCCTCACATATCCCCTTACCTGGAGTCTACCTGAAGAGTGTTTCGAGGGTCAGCACCCCTGCAGCCCAGTCCATTACCAGGCCTCTTGGTGGATCAGGACCTGATCAATCAGGTTGTTACTGCTGGTTGTATGCAGTCCAATGTACAGACCACAGCCTGGCTGGTCAGTAACTGACTTTAGGAACCTATCCAGTTTCCTGTTGATGACACCTAGAGGTTTATTGGTAATCCTCATTATTTAAGATGGGAAGTTGTTGAATAGTCTTGAACCTCTTACACTTATTGTTTTGTTTCATGTCACCCCTGCTTTTCATTGGGGGTACATATATTGCATCATCCATTGAACCTTTTGCTTTCATAAGGAATGATTTCTATGTGCAGACTTGAGACTAGTTTCTCTAGAATTTTTAAAGTGTGAATTATGATGTACAATATCTTTCTCATCTGCATTCCAAGGAGTACAGGTCAAGTAATTAAGGTTCATGACAGAACTTAATACATGTAGTGAAAGTTCTCTGTGCATTTTCAAGATATACAATTTTGGCTGTTTTAAAAGGGGCTGCTATTGTACCGGAGTATTCCTGCCCACTATTCTTCCTTATCCACTGCCTTCCTCTTTTGTTCCCTTATTCCCCTCCTGCTTCTCTTGCTTTCACCTTATTCTCTCTTATCCACCAACCTTTCCCTCTTATACCCTTCTTTTCCCATCTTATTCTTTCTTCCTTTCCAGTGTATCCTCCTCCACTCCCCATTTATCTCCTCTCCATTCCTTCCTTAGTGAGGGAGTAAATAACACTTTTACTGGCAAGGATGTTAGTGGAGTTCTTTATGCATAGCCTACCATCCCCTGTGTAAGATAGCCCCTCCCCCTGTATAAGATAGACCCCCCCCCCCAATGTAAGATAACCCCTTCCCCCTCTTGATTTTCCCCTTACCAGTGGGCTGCCAGCAGCAACCAGGCTGTTGCTGTTGGCAGCCCACTGGACCACATATCCATCACAGCCTGGTTGATCTGGTGCCTCTCTCCACCCTTTTCCTCTTTATAAGATAGCCTCCCTCCCTGTGTTGCATATTTTTGATGAGTTTTGAGAGTTTTTTCATCCCCCTCTCCCCTCTCCCATATTGTAAGATGTCTGTTTGTTATATGTGGTCTGTCCCTGGTTGCTAATATTGACATATATTTAGCCATCAGTCTGATATACATATGACTGTTACACATTGCACCAGGACAAACTATCTACAGTGATATATGTATCTCAGTATTTTCTACATAGAGTGCTAATGTATTGTTGATGTTCATTTAAGGCGAATGTGACTATAATGACTCAGCTGTAGTTGATAGGATTGAAACTTTGCAACATAAATTCATTGGTGTAAATATTAAATTATGATTAGCAGATAATGTGAATGTGGAATGGAGGCAATGAGGCTTGATCCAAGGAAGGGAAGGAGACCTCCAGATCCTTAGATCAAGAGATCTTCATGGCATCAAAACACTTCCTCTTGAAAGAAGCTTAACAAAAATATACATTTTGCTTAATACAAATTTTTATTTTTGACGTTGTTGTAAAATTGAAGTTTATGATATAGTACAATGTACTGCACATATTTTTATTCTGTATTTCGCTTTTCTGAATGGAAAATATAGTGAAAAATGAACACTTTACTGTCAACATGATGCTGTATATTCTCTGATAATATTATATGCTGAGAATATTGTATACAAATTCTGCTTCTAAGTTTATAGGTTTAAGTATGCACTATACATTACACAGTATATATTTTTTAACACACCATCTGTCTCCCACCATGGCAAGGAAGGTAACCTGAAAAAGAAGAGACAAAAGTTTTTCTTTTTAAATTTAGTACTGTAATATGTCTATAAATATAGTAATATTATATTCTTGTAGAAGCACTAGACTAGTAGAGTTGATGCTGCACCTGGGGACTGGGTGGTAATCACATTTGATCTTTAGGAAAGTAAGGATAGCTCTGGTTCCTTGGATCGAGTGCTCTTCTCCAGCATCAAACCACCCCATTCTCTGCCTTCCCTTGAATGGTTCATAATACATAATGGATGAATAACAGTGAACTTCTTCATTGCAGACGTGCTCATGTGGCCATGGTCCTTATTGTGTGCATGTGTTATTCGTGATGGTGAGGGTCCTGCAGGTGGCTGAGGCTGATCCTGTCCTCATGGCTGGTGCACTCAAGGACTTTGAGGTGAGTTAAATTACCCTTCTTTTATTGTCAGTAGTAGGGTCACAGTATGAAGGAGGAATAAAGGGGTGAGTATTGTATTAGTATAGGGGCAGTAGTTGTCTTGGTGAATGTGGATTCCCTCACTTACAAAAAAAAAATCAATTGTTATGTAAGTAAATTTGTGTATTACTCTTGTTCATTTAATGTCACATTTTATTTATTAATATTATTATTATTATTATTATTATTATTATTATTATCTGCCAACATCTATATTAACCCTTTCAGGGTCACCAGGCCCTCTCCAAGACTTGTTCTCAGGGTTGCCAAATTTAAAAAAAAAAAAATATTTTTTCTTATGAAAAGATAGAGAATCTTTTCCCGATCATAATGACACCAAAAGTATGAAATTTGATGGAAAACTTATGGAATTATGCTTTTGCGAAGTTAGCAATCTCGTCGATGTTTATGCATCGGCGATTTTGCCCACTTTGAGCCCTATTTTTGGCCAATTCCAGGGTACTAGTCGACAAAAATCTTAACTATTTCGTTAGAACTCCATTTTTTTCTATCGAATGAGTACAAGAAACCACCCATTTACCGATTTCAACTATCCAATACAGTGGTCAGAATTTAGCAATTTTGCCAATTTCACACAAATTTCAAAAGATGCCAATTTCCAAATAGGGTCCAGAATAAACAAGAAAGATATTCCTGGCACTAAAATAACATTTCCTCTGTTCATTAGTCACGTCCCCATGCCCCTCTTACATTCTTTTGCTTTCCACTTTGAATTTTTATTCTCACAAAAAAAATAGATTTACTGTTATGCTGACTACTGCATTTGTGTTGAAATGGTATAAATAATATCAGCGCACTTGTGAAAGAATATTAGACTCACCAGTTGACGTGTATTGGACGCTTAGCACGATTTCTTTACTTTTGAACTTTGGTAAAAATCGAACATTTCTGCTACTTTGAGCTCAATTTCAAGGTACTTTTCATTGTAAAACCCGTCAAAAATAATCTCAATTTTTGTAATATGTCTTCCATTCTATAAAATGAGACCAGAAAAACTAGAATGCAACAGTAAATACCATACGAAAATACAGTGCAAAGTCGCTGTTTTAATCCAAAAACACGGTCAAAGTTTTTTTTCTCATTACGCACTGTGTGCTGCAGGATTTTTTTATACTACCTACGCACACTGACTACATAGACCCATTCTTTCATATATAGGCGTACCAGCTTTCTCTCACTAGATTTGAGGGTGCTAGAAGTTAGGCATACTAGTACGTCAAAAACCCTGGTGCGTAATAGTACCACTTTAATTTGACCATTCCATAAAATGCATACCATTGAACTGATGTAAATTTGATGTAATTTATGTGTAAATTGTCCAGTTCATCATTTGCAACCTGTGAATGTAATGAATTATTCAAGCTGTACTGATAACAATAACTAAAATTATATGTTAGGTCTGAGTTAAAGTAATACATAAGCTTTATGATTAGTTTACCTGAAATGCATTGCATAATAAGTGGCTTTCTTCTGAACTTGTAGTTATATCAAATTGTATTTGTATTATACAGTGGACCCCCGCTTAACGATCACCTCCCAATGCGACCAATTATGTAAGTGTATTTATGTAAGTGCGTTTGTACGTGTATGTTTGGGGGTCTGAAATGGACTAATCTACTTCACAATATTCCTTATGGGAACAAATTCGGTCAGTACTGGCACCTGAACATACTTCTGGAATGAAAAAATATCGTTAACCGGGGGTCCACTGTAATTACATAAACATAAAGTGTAATCAATTGGAATATAAAGCTAACTACAGCCTCTCCTCACTTAGAGATATACTCGTTTACCGACGCCTCGGACTTACGACGGGCTCTCTGACCAGTATTTATACCTAAATAATGTATATTAGAGCTGATTTCCTCTATTCTGTTTATTTCAATATACAGTACACTACTGTATAAACATGTAAAAATATACCAGAAATGTTATAAATGGTGCAAAGGTCACATTAAAACACTGTCAAAGATGGTTGACACAAACCCACTACCATTATAGTATGCTTCTCACTTAGCGATGAATTTGTTTAACGACGTGGTCTTAGGAACAGAACACTGTCATTAAGTGAGGAGAGGCTGCATTGTGACTTACTTGTATAGCTCATAAGAATATGGTACTGTGATTTATGTCTGTCTGTATTGGATGTGAGAGTGAGAAATAAAATTGGGGCAAGTAATGTTCTTTAGGGAAAAGATCCTTTCACTGTGGCAGCCTCTGATTTACTTGTTCACTTATTTTATGGACTTTATTTGTTAGAAAGTTAAATATCCATCTGCCCACTTTTTTTTAACACATTCATTCCTTTTGCATGTACATATTGTACGTGCTGTTATGCCGTGGTTGCACTTGCTGAAGACTTTTGCAAAGGCTCTGTACACTATATCTTTTTATTTGTCTTCCAGTGTATCCAGACCATGTAATGGTTAATAATAATAATAATAATAATAATAATAAGAAAAACTTTATAAAACTGGGATGCTTGAATGTGCGTGGATGTAGTGCAGATGACAAGAAACAGATGATTGCTAATGTTATGAATGAAAAGAAGTTGGATGTCCTGGCCCTAAGCGAAACAAAGCTGAAGGGGGGTAGGGGAGTTTCGGTGGGGGGAAATAAATGGGATTAAATCTGGAGTATCTGAGAGAGTTAGAGCAAAGGAAGGGGTAGCAGTAATGTTGAAGGATCAGTTATGAAAGGAGAAAAGAGAATATGAATGTGTAAATTCAAGAATTATGTGGATTAAAGTAAAGGTTGGATGCGAAAAGTGGGTCATAATAAGCGTGTATGCACCTGGAGAAGAGAGGAATGTAGAGGAGAGAGAGAGATTTTGGGAGATGTTAAGTGAATGTATAGGAGCCTTTGAAACAAGTGAGAGAGTAATTGTGGTAGGGGACCTGAATGCTAAAGTAGGAGAAACTTTTAGAGAGGGTGTGGTAGGTAAGTTTGGGGTGCCAGGTGTAAATGAAAATGAGAGCCCTTTGATTGAACTTTGTATAGAAAGGGGTTTAGTTATAGGTAATACATATTTTAAGAAAAAGAGGATAAATAAGTATACAAGATGATGTAGGGCGAAATGACAATAGTTTGTTGGATTATGTATTGGTAGATAAAAGACTGTTGAGTAGACTTCAGGATGTACATGTTTATAGAGGGGCCACAGATATATCAGATCACTTTCTAGTTGTAGCTACACTGAGAGTAAAAGGTAGATGGGATACAAGGAGAATAGAAGCATCAGGGAAGAGAGAGGTGAAGGTTTATAAACTAAAAGAGGAGGCAGTTAGGGTAAGATATAAACAGCTATTGGAGGATAGATGGGCTAATGAGAGCATAGGCAATGGGGTTGAAGAGGTATGGGGTAGGTTTAAAAATGTAGTGTTGGAGTGTTCAGCAGAAGTTTGTGGTTACAGGAAGGTGGGTGCGGGAGGGAAGAGGAGCGATTGGTGGAATGATGATGTAAAGAGAGTAGTAAGGGAGAAAAAGTTAGCATATGAGAAGTTTTTACAAAGTAGAAGTGATGCAAGGAGGGAAGAGTATATCGAGAAAAAGAGAGAGGTTAAGGGAGTGGTGAAGCAATGTAAAAAGAGAGCAAATGAGAGAGTGGGTGAGATGTTATCAACAAATTTTGTTGAAAATAAGAAAAAGTTTTGGAGTGAGATTAACAAGTTAAGGAAGCCTAGAGAACAAATGGATTTGTCAGTTAAAAATAGGAGAGGAGAGTTATTAAATGGAAAGTTAGAGGTATTGGGAAGATGGAGGGAATATTTCGAGGAATTGTTAAATGTTGATGAAGATAGGGAAGCTGTGATTTCTTGTATAGGGCAAGGAGGAATAACATCTTGTAGGAGTGAGGAAGAGCCAGTTGTGAGTGTGGGGGAAGTTCGTGAGGCAGTAGGTAAAATGAAAGGGGGTAAGGCAGCTGGGATTGATGGGATAAAGATAGAAATGTTAAAAGCAGGTGGGGATATAGTTTTGGAGTGGTTGGTGCAATTATTTAATAAATGTATGGAAGAAGGTAAGGTATCTAGGGATTGACAGAGAGCATGCATAGTTCCTTTGTATAAAGGCAAAGGGGACAAAAGAGAGTGCAAAAATTATAGGGGGATAAGTTTGTTGAGAATACCTGGTAAAGTGTATGGTAGAGTTATTATTGAAAGAATTAAGAGTAAGACGGAGAATAGGATAGCAGATGAACAAGGAGGCTTTAGGAAAGGTAGGGGATGTGTGGACCAGGTGTTTACAGTGAAACACATAAGTGAACAGTATTTAGATAAGGCATTTATGGATTTGGAAAAGGCGTATGACAGGGTGGATAGGGGGGCAATGTGGCAGATGTTGCAGGTGTATTGTGTAGGAGGTAGGTTACTGAAAGCAGTGAAGAGTTTTTACGAGGATAGTGAGGCTCAAGTTAGAGTATGTAGGAAAGAGAGAAATTATTTCCCAGTAAAAGTAGGCCTTAGACAAGGATGTGTGATGTCACCGTGGTTGTTTAATATATTTATAGATGGGGTTGTAAGAGAAGTAAATGCGAGGGTCTTGGCAAGAGGCGTGGAGTTAAAAGATAAAGAATCACACATAAAGTGGGAGTTGTCACAGTTGCTCTTTGCTGATGACACTGTGCTCTTGGGAAATTTTGAAGAGAAGTTGCAGAGATTAGTGGATGAATTTGGTAGGGTATGCAAAAGAAGAAAATTAAAAGTGAATACAGGAAAGAGTAAGGTTATGAGGATAACAAAAAGATTAGGTGATGACAGATTAGATATCAGATTGGAGGGAGAGAGTATGGAGGAGGTGAATGTATTCAGATATTTGGGAGTGGACGTGTCAGCGGATGGGTCTATGAAAGATGAGGTGAATCATAGAATTGATGAGGGGAAAAGGGTGAGTGGTGCACTTAGGAGTCTGTGGAGACAAAGAACTTTGTCCTTGGAGGCAAAGAGGGGAATGTATGAGAGTATAGTTTTACCAATGCTCTTATATGGGTGTGAAGCATGGGTGATGAATGTTGTAGCGAGGAGAAGGCTGGAGGCAGTGGAGATGTCATGTCTGAGGGCAATGTGTGGTGTGAATATAATGCAGAGAATTCGTAGTTTGGAAGTTAGGAGGAGGTGCGGGATTACCAAAACTGTTGTCCAGAGGGCTGAGGAAGGGTTGTTGAGGTGGTTCGGGCATGTAGAGAGAATGGAGCGAAACAGAATGACTTCAAGAGTGTATCAGTCTGTAGTGGAAGGAAGGCGGGGTAGGGGTCGGCCTAGGAAAGGTTGGAGGGAGGGGGTAAAGGAGGTTTTGTGTGCGAGGGGCTTGGACTTCCAGCAGGCATGTGTGAGCGTGTTTAATAGGAGTGAATGGAGACAAATGGTTTTTAATACTTGACGTGCTGTTGGAGTGTGAGCAAAGTAACATTTATGAAGGGGTTCAGGGAAACCGGCAGGCCGGACTTGAGTCCTGGAGATGGGAAGTACAGTGTCTGCACTCTGAAGGAGGCGTGTTAATGTTGCAGTTTAAAAACTGTGGTGTAAAGCACCCTTCTGGCAAGACAGTGATGGAGTGAATGATGGTGAAAGTTTTTCTTTTTCGGGCCACCCTGCCCTGGTGGGAATCGGCCAGTGTTATAATAAAAAATAATAATAATAAGTTTATTTCTTTGTAAAGGTTACAATGTGTAATTACAATTTTGATTTGCTAAGTACAAAAATAGCCACTATCATGCTGAGGCATTTTGGGCAAACTAATCCTAATACATAGTAACTAATTAAAACTAGATAAGGTAATAGTACATGGTAATTATTACTTAAAACTAAACATAGAATAGTGGTTAGCTGTTTTACAATCTTGTTTGAACTTAATAAATCTTATGTATACTTAGTACAAAATCTAATTTACAAGGAATGGTGCAGGTGGTAATATTTTATGGAATGGCAGAATTAAATGCCAGGAGGTCACATGATAAAACTAGCCAGTAGATGTTTGGTTGATTTGGTTAATATTGTGAGAGGTAGTGGCAACCTGCTCTAAACCTGTGTTGCTCTACCTTGTGTGACTCTTGTAAAGCCACATGGTAACCAATCTTGCTTCCTAAAACACATTCAAAGATTTCGGTATTATAATATGTCAGTGCTATCAGTCTATATGGCCTTTATCCCTTTAAGTGTCAGTCCCATTACATAACGGCTTTGAAGACAGTGTTGGCCCCATGGTACAACACCATGAGTCTGCTTTCACAGATAAGCTGTGAGCAGTATATTTGGGTTTATGTATGACACAATGGGTCTATGCAGTAAGTGTGCACCATATAAAAAGAAATCCTGCAGCACTCAGTGCATGAGAAAAAAAAAGCTGTGAACATGTTTTTGGTTTAACCCTTTGAGGGTCGACAGGCCCTCTCCGAAACTCGTTCTCAGGGTCGGCCAAATTTAAAAAAAAAAAAAAATTATTTTCTCTTATGAAAAGATAGAGAATCTTTTCCCGATCATAACGACACCAGAAGTTTGAAATTTGATAGAAAACTTACGGAATTATGCTCTCGCAAAGTTAGCGGTCTCGGCGATGTTTACGGATCGGCGATTTTGCCCACTTTGAGCCCCATTTTCGGCCAATTTCACTGTACTAGTCGACAAAAAACATGAATATTTCGCTAGAACTCCATTTTTTCTATCGAATGGGTGCAAGAAACCACCCATTTATAAATTCAACTATCCAGTACAGTGGTCAGAATTTAGCAATTTTGCCAATTTCACACAAATTTCAAAAGATGCCAATTTCGGAATAGGGTCCAGAATAAACAAGAAAGACATTCCTGGCACTAAAATGACATTTCCTCTAGTCATTAGTCACGTCTCAAGGCCCCTCTTATATTCTTTTGCTTTCCACTTTGAATTTTTATTCTCACAAAAAATATAAGATTTACTGTTATGCAGACTACTGCATTAGTGTAAAAAATGGTAGAAATATTATTGGTGCACTTGTGAAAGAATATTAGACTCACCAGTTGACGTGTATTGCACGCTTGGCACGATTTGTTTACTTTTGAAGTTTGGTAAAAATCGAACATTTCTGCTACTTTGAGTTCAATTTCAAGGCACCTTTCATTGTAAAACCAGTCAAAATCATCTCAATTTCAGTAATATGTCTTCCATTCTATAAAATGAGACCAAGAAAACTAGAATACAACAATAAATACCATACGAAAATACACTGCAAAGTCGCTGATTTATTAAAAAAAAATGGAAAAAGTTTTTTTTTTCTCATTATGCACTGTGTGCTGCAGGATTTTTTTTAGACTGTGCACACTGACCACATAGACCCATTCTTTCATATGAAGGCCTACCAGCTTTCTCCCACTAGATTTGAGGTCGCTAGAATTTATGAGTACTAGTACGTCAAAAACCCCTACGCGTAAGACGTACTAGTACGACGAAAACCCTCAAAGGGTTAAAACAGCAACTTTGCAGTGTATTTTCGTATGGTTTTTATGGCCATATTCTCAGTTTCTTAATCTCATTTGTTAGAATGGAAGATATATTACAGAAATAGATGATCTTGATTGGTTTCAGGACTGAAAGTAACTTGAAATTGCTCAGAGTAGCAGAAATGTTTTGATTTTTGCCAATATTCCAGAGTACACAAATACTCATCTAGCTTGCCAGGTCTAATTCGCATTTAGGAATGCACTGACATTATTTATACAATTATTACAATAATGCAGTACTCTGCATAACAATAAATCTTCTATTTTTTATGTGAATAAAAATTCAAAATGGAAAGCAAGCATAATATAAGAGGGGCTGGAAATGTGATTAAGGAACAGAGGAAATGTGTTTTAGTGCCAGGAATATGTACATTGTTTATTCTGGACCCTATTTTTAAATTGGCAGTTTTTTAATTTTGTGTGAAATTGGCCAAATTACCAATTTCTGATCACTTTGTTAAGTAGTTGAAATACGTATGTAATTGGGCAGTTTCTTGTACTCAATAGAAGGAATACTAGTGAAATAGCAATGAGTTTGGTTGACCGGAACAATGGAATTGGCCAAAATAGGGTGCAAAGTGGGTGAAATTTCCGAAGTGTATATATCGCCGAGACCACTAACTTTGTGAGAGTGTAATTCCGTAAGTTTTCCTTCAAATTTTGTACTTTTGGTGTCATTACCTTCTGAAAAAGATTCTCTTATCATTTCATAAGATAAAATAATTTTTTTTTTTTTTTTTGAAAATTCTTTGATCCTGAGAGCAAGTTTGATCAGGGGTCTTAACCCTGAAAGGGTTTTAGCAACTGTGGGATGACTCCTATGTTAATCCTCATCTCCATGGGATTTTTAAGTGGGCTTTTGCAAAAATCTTATTGAACATGTAG